>NW_024055541.1:0-44982 GCF_902713615.1 Scyliorhinus canicula | reverse complement strand
CTCCCATCACAGCCTCAGACACATCAACACCTCCCATCACAGCCTCAGGCACATCAACACCTCCCATCACAGCCTCAGGCACATCAACACCTCCCATCACAGCCTCCGACACATCAACACCTCCCATCACAGCCTCAGTCACATCAACAGGCCCCATCACAGCCTCAGACACATCGACACCTCCCATCACAGCCTCAGACACATCAACACCTCCCATCACAGCCTCAGACACATCAACACCTCCCATCACAGCCTCAGGCACATCAACACCTCCCATCACAGCCTCAGACACATCAACACCTCCCATCACAGCCTCAGGCACATCAACACCTCCCATCACAGCCTCAGGCACATCAACACCTACCATCACAGCCTCAGACACATCAACACCTCCCATCACAGCCTCAGACACATCAACACCTCCCATCACAGCCTCAGACACATCAACACCTCCCATCACAGCCTCAGGCACATCAACACCTATCATCACAGCCTCAGACACATCAACACCTGACATCACAGCCTCAGGCACATCAACACCTATCATCACAGCCTCAGACACATCAACACCTATCATCACAGCCTCAGAGACATCAACACATCCCATGACAGCCTCAGACACATCACACCTATCATCATAGCCTCAGACACATCAAAACTCCCATCACAGCCTCAGACCCATCAACACCTCCCCTCACAGCGTCAGACACATCAACACCTACATCATCACAGCCTCAGAGACTTCAACACCTCCCATCACAGCCTCAGACACATCAACACCTATCATCACAGCCTCAGACACATCAACACCTCCCATCACAGCCTCAGGCACATCAACACCTACCATCACAGCCTCAGACACATCAACATCTCCCATCACAGCCTCAGCACCATCAACACCTCCCATCACAGCCCAGGCACATCAACACATCCCATCACAGCCTCAGACACATCACACCCTCCCATCCACCGCCTCAGACACATCACACCTCCAATCACAGCCTCAGGCACATCAACACTACCATCACAGCCTCAGGCACATCAACACCTATCATCACAGCCTCAGACACATCACACCTCCCATCACAGCCTCAGACACATCAACACCTCCCATCACAGCCTCAGACACATCAACACCTCCCATCACAGCCTCAGACACATCAACACCTCCCATCACAGCCTCAGACACATCAACACCTCCCATCACAGCCTCAGGCACATCAACACCTCCCATCACAGCCTCAGGCACATCAACACCTCCCATCACAGCCTCAGACACATCAACACCTCCCATCACAGCCTCAGGCACATCAACACCTCCATCACAGCCTCAGGCACATCAACACCTACCATCACAGCCTCAGACACATCAACACCTCCCATCACAGCCTCAGGCACATCAACACCTCACATCACAGCCTCAGGCACATCAACACCTATCATCACAGCCTCAGACACATCAACACCTACATCACAGCCTCAGGAACATCAACACCTCCCATCACAGCCTCAGACACATCAACACCTACCATCACAGCCTCGGACACATCAACACCTCCCATCACAGCCTCAGACACATCAACACCTCCCATCACAGCCTCAGAGCACATCAACACCTCCAATCACAGCCTCAGAGCACATCAACACCTCCCATCACAGCCTCAGACACATCAACACCTACATCACAGCCTCAGACACATCAACACCTACCATCACAGCCTCAGGCACATCAACACCTCCCATCACAGCCTCAGACACATCAACACCTCCAATCACAGCCTCAGGCACATCGAACACCTCCCATCACAGCCTCAGACACATCAACCACCTCCCATCACAGCCTCAGGCACATCAACACCTCCCATCACAGCCTCAGGCACATCAACACCTCCCATCACAGCCTCAGGCACATCAACACCTCCCATCACAGCCTCAGGCACATCAACACCTCCCATCACAGCCTCAGGCACATCAACACCTCCCATCACAGCCTCAGACACATCAACACCTCCAATCACAGCCTCAGGCACATCAACACCTCCCACACAGCCTCAGGCACATCAACACCTCCCATCACAGCCTCAGATACATCAACACCTCCCATCACAGCCTCAGGCACATCAACACCTCCCATGACAGCCTCAGGCACATCAACACCTCCCATCACAGCTCCAGGTACATCAACACCTATCATCACAGCCTCAGGCACATCAACACCTCCCATCACAGCCTCAGCCACATCAACACCGACCATCACAGCCTCAGGCACATCAACACCTCCCATCACAGCCTCAGGCAGATCAACACCTACCATCACAGCCTCAGACACATCAACATCTCCCATCACAGCGTCAGACACATCAACACCTACCATCACAGCCTCAGAGACATCAACACCTCCCATCACAGCCTCAGACACATCAACACCTATCATCACAGCCTCAGACACATCAACACCTCCCATCACAGCCTCAGGCACATCAACACCTACCATCACAGCCTCAGACACATCAACATCTCCCATCACAGCCTCAGGCACATCAACACCTCCCATCACAGCATCAGGCACATCAACACATCCCATCACAGCCTCACACACATCAACACCTCCCATCACAGCCTCAGACAGATCAACATCTCCAATCACAGCCTCAGGCACATCAACAGCTACAATCACAGCCTCAGGCACATCAACACCTATCATCACAGCCTCAGACACATCACCACCTCCCATCACAGCCTCAGACACATCTACACCTCCCATCACAGCCTCAGACACATCAACACCTCCCATCACAGCCTCAGGCACATCAACACCTACCATGACAGCCTCAGACACATCAACACCTCCCATCACAGCCTCAGGCACATCAACACATGTCATCACAGCCTCAGGCACATCAACACCTACCATGACAGCCTCAGACACATCAACACCTCCCATCACAGCCTCAGGCACATCAACACATGTCATCACAGCCTCAGGCACATCAACACCTACCATCACAGCCTCAGACACATCAACACCTCCCATCACAGCCTCAGACACATCAACACCTGACATCACAGCCTCAGGCACATCAACACCTATCATCACAGCCTCAGACACATCAACACCTATCATCACAGCCTCAGAGACATCAACACCTCCCATGACAGCCTCAGACACATCAACACCTAGCATCATAGCCTCAGACACATCAACACCTCCCATCACAGCCTCAGACACATCAACACCTCCGCTCACAGCGTCAGACACATCAACACCTACCATCACAGCCTCAGAGACATCAACACCTCCCATCACAGCCTCAGACACATCAACACCTCCCATCACAGCCTCAGACACATCAACACCTCCCATCACAGCCTCAGACACATCAACACCTCCGCTCACAGCGTCAGACACATCAACACCTACCATCACAGCCTCAGAGACATCAACACCTCCCATCACAGCCTCAGACACATCAACACCTACCACCACAGCGTCGGACAAATCAACATCTACCATCACAGCCTCAGACACATCAACAACTCCAATCACAGCCTCAGGCACATCGACACCTCCCATCACAGCCTCAGACACATCAACACCACCATCACAGCCTCAGGCACATCAACACCTCCCATCACAGACTCAGGCACATCAACACCTCCCATCACAGCCTCAGACACATCAACACCTCCCATCACAGCCTCAGGCACATCAACACCTCCCATCACAGCCTCAGGCACATCAACACCTACCATCACAGCCTCAGACACATCAACACCTCCAATCACAGCCTCAGGCACATCAACACCTCCCACACAGCCTCAGGCACATCAACACCTCCCATCACAGCCTCAGACACATCAACACCTCCCATCACAGCCTCAGGCACATCAACACCTCCCATCACAGCCTCAGGCACATCAACACCTCCCATCACAGTCTCCGACACATCAACACCTATCATCACAGCCTCAGGCACATCAACACCTCCCATCACAGCCTCAGCCACATCAACACCGACCATCACAGCCTCAGGCACATCAACACATCCCATCACAGCCTCAGGCACATCAACACCTACCATCACAGCCTCAGACACATCAACATCTCCCATCACAGCCTCAGGCACATCAACATCTCCCATCACAGCCTCAGGCACATCAACACATCCCATCACAGCCTCAGACACATCAACACCTCCCATCACAGCCTCAAACACATCAACACCTCCAATCACAACCTCAGGCACATCAACAGCTACAATCACAGCCTCAGGCACATCAACACCTAACATCACAGCCTCAGACACATCACCACCTCCCATCACAGCCTCAGACACATGTACACCTCCCATCACAGCCTCCGACACATCAACACCTCCCATCACAGCCTCAGACACATCAACACCTCCCATCACAGCCTCAGGCACATCAACACCTACCATGACAGCCTCAGACACATCAACACCTCCCATCACAGCCTCTGGCACATCAACACCTCCCATCACAGCCTCAGGCACATCAACACCTCCCATCACAGCCTCAGACACATCAACACCTCCCATCACAGCCTCAGACACATCAACACCTACCATCACAGCCTCAGACACATCAACACGCCCCATCACAGCCTCAGACACATCAACACCTCCCATCACAGCCTCAGGCACATCAACACCTCCCATCACAGCCTCAGGCACATCAACACCTCCCATCACAGCCTCAGAGACATCAACACCTCCCATCACAGCCTCAGACACATCAACACCTCCCCTCACAGCCTCAGGCACATCAACACCTCCCATCACAGCCTCAGACACATCAACACGCCCCATCACAGCCTCAGACACATCAACACCTCCCATCACAGCCTCAGACACATCAACACCTCCCATCACAGCCTCAGACACATCAACACCTATCATCACAGCCTCAGACACATCAACACCTCCCATTCACAGCTCAGGACACATCAACACATCTCATCACAGCCTCAGACACATCAACACCTACCACCACAGCGTCGGACAAATCAACATCTACCATCACAGCCTCAGACACATCAACAACTCCAATCACAGCCTCAGGCACATCGACACCTCCCATCACAGCCTCAGACACATCAACACCACCATCACAGCCTCAGGCACATCAACACCTCCCATCACAGACTCAGGCACATCAACACCTCCCATCACAGCCTCAGACACATCAACACCTCCCATCACAGCCTCAAACACATCAACACCTCCAATCACAACCTCAGGCACATCAACAGCTACAATCACAGCCTCAGGCACATCAACACCTAACATCACAGCCTCAGACACATCACCACCTCCCATCACAGCCTCAGACACATCACACCTCCCATCACAGCCTCAGACACATCAACACCTCCCATCACAGCCTCAGACACATCAACACCTCCCATCACAGCCTCAGACACATCAACACCTCCCATCACAGCCTCTGGCACATCAACACCTCCCATCACAGCCTCAGGCACATCAACACCTACCATCACAGCCTCAGACACATCAACACCTCCCATCACAGCCTCAGGCACATCAACACCTACCATCACAGCCTCAGACACATCAACACCTCCCATCACAGCCTCAGATACATCAACACCTGACATCACAGCCTCAGGCACATCAACACCTATCATCACAGCCTCAGACACATCAACACCTATCATCACAGCCTCAGAGACATCAACACCTCCCATGACAGCCTCAGACACATCAACACCTATCATCATAGCCTCAGACACATCAACACCTCCCATCACAGCCTCAGACACATCAACACCTCCCCTCACAGCGTCAGACACATCAACACCTACCATCACAGCCTCAGAGACATCAACACCTCCCATCACAGCCTCAGACACATCAACACCTATCATCACAGCCTCAGACACATCAACACCTACCACCACAGCGTCGGACAAATCAACATCTACCATCACAGCCTCAGACACATCAACACCTACCACCACAGCGTCGGACAAATCAACATCTACCATCACAGCCTCAGACACATCAACAACTCCAATCACAGCCTCAGGCACATCGACACCTCCCATCACAGCCTCAGACACATCAACACCACCATCACAGCCTCAGGCACATCAACACCTCCCATCACAGACTCAGGCACATCAACACCTCCCATCACAGCCTCAGACACATCAACACCTCCCATCACAGCCTCAGGCACATCAACACCTCCCATCACAGCCTCAGGCACATCAACACCTCCAATCACAGCCTCAGGCACATCAACACCTCCCACACGGCCTCAGGCACATCAACACCTCCCATCACGGCCACAGATACATCAACACCTCCCATCACAGCCTCAGGCACATCAACACCTCCCATCACAGCCTCAGGCACATCAACACCTCCCATCACAGCTCCAGGTACATCAACACCTATCATCACAGCCTCAGGCACATCAACACCTCCCATCACAGCCTCAGCCACATCAACACCGACCATCACAGCCTCAGGCACGTCAACACCTCCCATCACAGCCTCAGGCACGTCAACACCTCCCATCACAGCCTCAGACACATCAACACCTCCCATCACAGCCTCAGACACATCAACATCTCCCATCACAGACTCAGGCACATCGACACCTCCCATCACAGCCTCAGGCACATCAACACCTCCCATCACAGCCTCAGGCACATCAACACCTCCCATCACAGCCTCAGGCACATCAACAACTCCCATCACAGCTTCAGACACATCAACACCTCCCATCACAGCCTCAGACACATCAACACCTGACATCACAGCCTCAGAGACATCAACATCTCCCATCACAGCCTCAGACACATCAACACCTCCCATCACAGCCTCAGGCACATCAACACCACCTATCACAGCCTCAGACACATCAACACCACCCATCACAGCCTCCGACACATCAACACCTACCATCACAGCCTCAGAGACATCAACACCTACCATCACACCCTCAGACACGTCAACACCTCCCATCACAGTCTCAGACACATCAACACCTATCATCACAGACTCAGGCACATCAACACCTCCCATCACAGCCTCAGAAACATCAACACCTATCATCACAGCCTCAGACACATCGACACCTCCCATCACAGCCTCAGGCACATCACCACCTCCCATCACAGCCTCAGGCACATCGACACCTCCCATCACAGACTCAGACACATCAACACCACCAATCACAGCCTCAGACACACCAACAACTCCAATAAAAGCCTCAGACACATCAACACCTCCCATCACAGCCTCAGGCACATCAACACCTCCCATCACAGCCTCAGGCACATCAACACCTCCCATCACAGCCTCAGGCACATCAGCACCTCCCATCACAGCCTCAGACACATCAACAGGCCCCATCACAGCCTCAGACACATCAACACCTCCCATCACAGCCTCAGACACATCAACACCTCCCATCACAGCCTCAGACACATCAACACCTCCCATCACAGCCTCAGGGACATCAACACCTACCATCACAGCCTCAGACACATCAACACCTCCCATCACAGCCTCAGGCACATCAACACCTACCATCACAGCCTCAGACACATCAACACCTCCCATCACAGCCTCAGATACATCAACACCTGACATCACAGCCTCAGGCACATCAACACCTATCATCACAGCCTCCGACACATCAACACCTACCATCACAGCCTCAGAGACATCAACACCTACCATCACACCCTCAGACACGTCAACACCTCCCATCACAGTCTCAGACACATCAACACCTCCCATGACAGCCTCAGACACATCAACACCTATCATCATAGCCTCAGACACATCAACACCTCCCATTACAGCCTCAGACACATCAACACCTCCCCTCACAGCGTCAGACACATCAACACCTACCATCACAGCCTCAGAGACATCAACACCTCCCATCACAGCCTCAGACACATCAACACCTATCATCACAGACTCAGACACATCAACACCTACCACCACAGCGTCGGACACATCAACACCTACCATCACAGCCTCAGACACATCAACACCTCCAATCACAGCCTCAGGCACATCGACACCTCCCATCACAGCCTCAGACACATCACCACCACCATCACAGCCTCAGGCACATCAACACCTCCCATCACAGACTCAGGCACATCAACACCTCCCATCACAGCCTCAGACACATCAACACCTCCCATCACAGCCTCAGGCACATCAACACCTCCCATCACAGCCTCAGGTACATCAACACCTCCAATCACAGCCTCAGGCACATCAACACCTCCCATCACAGCCTCAGGCACATCAACACCTCCCATCACAGCTCCAGGTACATCAACACCTATCATCACAGCCTCAGGCACATCAACACCTCCCATCACAGCCTCAGCCACATCAACACCGACCATCACAGCCTCAGGCACATCAACACCTCCCATCACAGCCTCAGGCACATCAACACCTCCCATCACAGCCTCAGACACATCAACCCCTCCCATCACATACTCAGGCACGTCAACACCTCCCATCACAGCCTCAGGCACGTCAACACCTCCCATCACAGCCTCAGACACATCAACACCTCCCATCACAGCCTCAGACACATCAACATCTCCCATCACAGACTCAGGCACATCAACACCTCCCATCACAGCCTCAGGCACATCAACACCTCCCATCACAGCCTCAGGCACATCAACACCTCCCATCACAGCCTCAGGCACATCAACACCTCCCATCACAGCTTCAGACACATCAACACCTCCCATCACAGCCTCAGACACATCAACACCTGACATCACAGCCTCAGAGACATCAACACCTCCCATCACAGCCTTAGACACATCAACACCTCCCATCACAGCCTCAGGCACATCAACACCACCCATCACACCCTCAGACACATCAACACCTCCCATCACAGCCTCAGACACATCAACACCTATCATCACAGACTCAGGCACATCAACACCTCCCATCACAGCCTCAGACACATCAACACCTATCATCACAGCCTCAGACACATCGACACCTCCCATCACAGCCTCAGGCACATCAACACCACCAATCACAGCCTCAGACACACCAACAACTCCCATCACAGCCTCAGACACATCAACACCTCCCATCACAGCCTCAGGCACATCAACACCTCCCATCACAGCCTCAGGCACATCAACACCACCCATCACAGCCTCAGGCACATCAACACCTCCCATCACAGCCTCAGACACATCAACAGGCCCCATCACAGCCTCAGGCACATCGACACCTCCCATCACAGACTCAGACACATCAACACCACCAATCACAGCCTCAGACACACCAACAACTCCAATCACAGCCTCAGACACATCAACACCTCCCATCACAGCCTCAGGCACATCAACACCTCCCATCACAGCCTCAGGCACATCAACACCTCCCATCACAGCCTCAGGCACATCAACACCTCCCATCACAGCCTCAGACACATCAACAGGCCCCATCACAGCCTCAGACACATCAACACCTCCCATCACAGCCTCAGACACATCAACACCTCCCATCACAGCCTCAGACACATCAACACCTCCCATCACAGCCTCAGGGACATCAACACCTACCATCACAGCCTCAGACACATCAACACCTCCCATCACAGCCTCAGGCACATCAACACCTACCATCACAGCCTCAGACACATCAACACCTCCCATCACAGCCTCAGATACATCAACACCTGACATCACAGCCTCAGGCACATCAACACCTATCATCACAGCCTCCGACACATCAACACCTACCATCACAGCCTCAGAGACATCAACACCTACCATCACACCCTCAGACACGTCAACACCTCCCATCACAGTCTCAGACACATCAACACCTCCCATGACAGCCTCAGACACATCAACACCTATCATCATAGCCTCAGACACATCAACACCTCCCATCACAGCCTCAGACACATCAACACCTCCCCTCACAGCGTCAGACACATCAACACCTACCATCACAGCCTCAGAGACATCAACACCTCCCATCACAGCCTCAGACACATCAACACCTATCATCACAGACTCAGACACATCAACACCTACCACCACAGCGTCGGACAAATTAACATCTACCATCACAGCCTCAGACACATCAACAACTCCAATCACAGCCTCAGGCACATCGACACCTCCCATCACATCCTCAGACACATCACCACCACCATCACAGCCTCAGGCACATCAACACCTCCCATCACAGACTCAGGCACATCAACACCTCCCATCACAGCCTCAGACACATCAACACCTCCCATCACAGCCTCAGGCACATCAACACCTCCCATCACAGCCTCAGGCACATCAACACCTCCAATCACAGCCTCAGGCACATCAACACCTCCCATCACAGCCTCAGGCACATCAACACCTCCCATCACAGCTCCAGGTACATCAACACCTATCATCACAGCCTCAGGCACATCAACACCTCCCATCACAGCCTCAGCCACATCAACACCGACCATCACAGCCTCAGGCACATCAACACCTCCCATCACAGCCTCAGGCACATCAACACCTCCCATCACAGCCTCAGACACATCAACATCTATCATCACAGCCTCAGACACATCAACACCTCCCATCACAGCCTCAGGCACATCAACACCTCCCATCACAGCCTCAGACACATCAACGCCGACCATCACAGCCTCAGGCACATCAACACCTCCCACCACAACGTCAGGCACATCAACACCTCCCATCACAGCCTCACGCACATCAACACCTCCCATCACAGCCTCACGCACATCAACACCTCCCATCACAGCCTCAGACACATCAACACCTGACATCACAGCCTCAGGCACATCAACACCTATCATCACAGCCTCAGACACATCAACACCTATCATCACAGCCTCAGAGACATCAACACCTCCCATGACAGCCTCAGACACATCAACACCTATCATCATAGCCTCATACACATCAACACCTCCCATCACAGCCTCAGACACATCAACACCTCCCCTCACAGCGTCAGACACATCAACACCTACCATCACAGCCTCAGAGACATCAACACCTCCCATCACAGCTTCAGACACATCAACACCTATCATCACAGCCTCAGACACATCAACACCTCCCATCACAGCCTCAGGCACATCAACACCTACCATCACAGCCTCAGACACATCAACATCTCCCATCACAGCCTCAGGCACATCAACACCTCCCATCACAGCCTCAGGCACATCAACACCTCCCATCACAGCCTCAGACACATCAACACCTCCCATCACAGCCTCAGGCACATCAACACCTCCCATCACAGCCTCAGGCACATCAACACCTCCCACCACAGCCTCAGATACATCAACACCTCCCATCACAGCCTCAGGCACATCACCTCCTCCCATCACAGCCTCAGATACATCAACACCTCCCATCACAGCCTCAGGCACATCAACACCTCCCATCACAGCCTCAGACACATCAACACCTGACATCACAGCCTCAGACACATCAACACCTCCAATCACAGCCTCAGGCACATCAACACCTCCCATCACAGCCTCAGGCACATCAACACCTCCAATCACAGCCTCAGGCACATCAACACCTCCCATCACAGCCTCAGAAACATCAACACCTATCATCACAGCCTCAGGCACATCAACACCTCCCATCACAGCCTCAGGCACATCAACACCTCCAATCACAGCCTCAGGCACATCAACACCTCCCATCACAGCCTCAGGCACATCAACTCCTCCAATCACAGCCTCAGATACATCAACAGGCCCCATCACAGCCTCAGGCACATCAACACCTCCCATCACAGCCTCAGGCACATAAACACCTCCCATCACAGCCTCAGGCACATCGACACCTCCCATCACAGCCTCAGACACATCAACAGGCCCCATCACAGCCTCAGGCACATCAACATCTCCCATCACAGCCTCAGGCACATCGAAACCTCCCATCACAGCCTCAGGCACAACAACACCTCCCATCACAGCCTCAGGCACATCAACACCTCCCATCACAGCCTCAGGCACATCAACACCTCCCATCACAGCCTCAGGCACATCAACACCTACCATCACAGCCTCAGACACATCAACAGGCCCCATCACAGCCTCAGGCACATCAACACCTCCCATCACAGCCTCAGACACATCAACAGGCCCCATCACAGCCTCAGGCACATCAACACCTCCCATCACAGCCTCAGGCACATCGACACCTCCCATCACAGCCTCAGGCACAACAACTCCTCCCATCACAGCCTCAGGCACATCAACACCTCCCATCACAGCCTCAGGCACATCAACACCTACCATCACAGCCTGAGACACATCAACATCTCCCATCACAGCCTCAGACACATCGACAACTACCATCACAGCCTCAGGCACATCAACACCTGTCATCACAGCTTCAGACACATCAACATCTATCATCACAGCCTCAGACACATCAACACCTCCCATCACAGCCTCATACACATCAACACCTCCCATAACAGCCTCAGGCACATCAACACCTCCAATCACAGCCTCAGGCACATCGACACCTACCTTCACAGCCTCAGGCACATCAACACCTCCCATCACAGCCTCAGGCACATCAACACCTCCCATCACAGCCTCAGACACATCAACACCTCCCATCACAGCCTCAGATACATCACCACCTCCCATCACAGCCTCAGGCACATTGTTATTGAAAATATGGAAAGATGTGTCATTTGAACCATGTAAATCTGGCAATATCCTGTCTGACAGAAACATGAGAGGATACTGGAAAAATCCCACAAAGGATTAATGGAAGCTGCAAATTGCAGGATTATAAAATGCAGATACTTTCTCTCAAGCAGTCTTAGGAAACATACATGATTTTTGTATGAAGCTAAAAACAATGGTTCACTCCTTCATTGAAAGTAACTATCTTAGTAAGCACCTGGAAAAGCATGGATGAAGGTTCAGTTCAATTAGGTGACGAATATTTAAAACTGGCAGGTTTTTCAAGCTTTAACAAATTGAATTGTTAGCATGCAGCTAAAAGCAATGTATCACACCATCATTGAAATTAACTATCTTAGTAGAGCAGCTGGAAAATAAGGTGATGTTCAGTTGAATTTGGTGAAAATTCAAGGTGTGAAATTCTACTAACACCAAGTAAATTAAAGAAAATTGGAGACAACCTGTCTGCGAGAAACTTAATTTGGAGCCAAAAACAAAGTCAAAGTAATAAGCTGGGGACACAATTCGAAAATAAGAGTATATAAATGACTGGAACCAAACCAAAATTCACATCTCTATTGAAACCAAAGCATTTTTGAATATCACAAACGAACTTTGAACATCACATAGGAAACAATGTAATCAGAGACTTGAGAGGTGAGGTTATGCCAAAATGAATACTTCGTTGTATTAGAATGTTGAGATCAAAGATACTTTTTAAAATCAAAGTGAAATAAGTTAATATACAATAAGGTCATAAAAATCTAATCACTGTTAGAAAGATAACATAAAGCCGAAGAAAGGGGACAGCCTGCTGAGCCAGCTCTCACAGCTGGGTTCATGGGAAAAATAGGGCACAGCAACCGGGCTCACCAGCGAATACATCTGAAGATGACCAGATTTGAAAAAGAAGATTGATTGTCAAGCTGGGCCTGAAGGGCCCTTGAACCAACCAGAAGGGTCCAGAAGCAAGATCGTTTTACCTTTCTGTAAATACGGTGATTGCATCTTTAAAAAATATATATATAATAATGAAATAACATAAAATTTTAACCTGAAACAGTGGATATTAGCCTACATTACTTACTTAGCAACGCAGCACCCAGGATATCAATGCTACTGAGGGGTCAGTAGGTAAAATTCTTCGGTGAAGGTATGGGTTATACCGGGGGATAACTTGAAAATATAGTTTGACATGAATAACACCCACCAAAGCCTGCATCGGAGTCAGGGAGTGAGAATCTCTTTTCACAATTTAGAATATCTACCCTTTTTGGTATTGGGGGACTTCTAAGAATAGTGGTGAGTTTTTAACTTCATGGCGCCCAGCGCGGAGGCCTAGAATATTACAAGTTTCCAGGTAAAGCGAGGCTAGAATATTAGAAGTTTTTAGTTAAGCAGAGTGCCGGCTAGAATATTAGAAGTTTCTCGATCCCAAGAAACGGTTGGAATATTATAAGTTTCTAACCGGCACAAAGGATAGACTATTAGAAGTTTCTAGTCTATGTGTGAGTCAAACATTACCTGCCGAGTTTAGTTTGGAAAGTCATGTGCGATTGCCATTTGTAAGGATATTATGTGAATCAAGGGGACATAAAATTCAGGTTAGGTGTGAGAATCAGTAGACTACAAGATACTGACCCTGAGAAAAAGTATGCAAGACATGTTGGTGATAGCACTAAAAATCTTGCATCCTTTACTGGTAAAAGGAGGCAAAAAGGAGGATGAGGCGGGTGGGCGCCTCGCGCTGGTGGCCGGTTGTTCACCTCGGCTCACGAGCGGCTGCGGCGCCCGCTTGGTCCTCCAGTATCCCAGAACCCCTGGCCCAGCTGGACGTTTACTCAACAGCTTGGTGGGACAGGTCGAGAAGGAGCTGGGAGGGAAATCCGGACAGGCCGAGGGGGAGGCGGCGTGTGTGCGCGTGCGTGTCAAGGGGAGGGTGGGGGGCGGGATTTTGACCTTACAGGAGGGACTGGGTGTGGTCAGGGTGGCGGGAATGAAGTGGAGATGATTTGGAGTTGGGGACCAAGGGCAATGTGTCCAAGTTTGCAGATGACACTAAGATGAGTGGTAAAGCGAAAAGTGCAGAGGATACTGGAAGTCTGCAGAGGGATTTGGATAGGTTAAGTGAATGGGCTAGGGTCTGGCAGATGGAATACAATGTTGACAAATGTGAGGTTATCCATTTTGGTAGGAATAACAGCAAACAGGAGTATTATTTAAACGATAAAATATGAAAGCATGCCGCTGTTCAGAGAGACTTGGGTGTGCTAGTGCATGAGTCACAGAAGGTTGGTTTACAAGTGCAACAGGTGATTAAGAAGGCAAAAGGAATTTTGTCCTTCATTGCTAGAGGGATGGAGTTTAAGACTAGGGAGGTTAAGTTGCAATTGTATAAGGTGTTAGTGCAGCCACACCTGGAGTATTGTGTTCAGTTTTGGTCTCCTTACTTGAGAAAGGACGTACTGGCGCTGGAGGGTGTGCAGAGGCGATTCACTAGGTTAATCCCAGACCTGAAGGGGTTGGATTATGAGGAGATGTTGAGTAGACTGGGACTGTACTCGTTGGAATTTTGAAGGATGAGGGGGGGATCTTATAGAAACATTTAAAATTATGAAGGGAATAGATAGGATAGATGCGGGCAGGTTGTTTCCACTGGCGGGTGACAGCAGAACTAGGGGACATAGCCTCAAAATAAGGGGAAGTAGATTTAGGACTGAGTTTAGGAGGAACTTCTTCACCCAAAGGGTTGTAAATCTATGAAATTCCTTGCCCAATGAAGCAGTTGAGGCTCCTTCATTATATGTTTTTAAGGTAAAGATAGATAGTTTTTTGAAGAATAAAGGGATTAAGGGTTATGGTGTTCGGGCCGGAAAGTGGAGCCGAGTCCACAAAAGATCTGCCATGATCTAATTGAATGGCAGAGCTGGCTCGAGGGGCCAGGTGGCCTACTCCTTCTCCTAGATCTTATGTTCTTATGTTAAACATTAATCTTAGAGTGAGGCAGATTTTGAGGAACATTCTAGAGACATAGGGGACGCCTATAAATCTTTAGAGAACAATAACCAATCGACCCTTAACTAAAACAGGAATATAGTTCATTGGATTGGGCCCATAAAAGGTACTTATCCTTAATTTCAGAGTGTACCTGAAAGGAACAACCAGGAACAGAAGTTGAAAAATACGAAAAATGGCAATTAGTGCAATTCTCTTGTCCTGGAATACAGTCGAGAAAGATGAAGCAATGAAACAAGATTGTAAGAAAATAAAAGAGCTAAAAAAATCCTGTAATAGAGAGACGCATCAAGACGGAGACGTCTCATTCTTTGTTAGAGTGCCTAAAGCCCTTTAACATAGAGGTCCAGTCGGCATTCGTAAAGCACTTTGTAAATTTGCATTTGAAAAGCAAGCTGAATCACTAATTAAGTTCGGGCACAGAGAGAAGCTTGCAACTGCTCAAGTGGCAAAGAGTGCTCCAAACTGGTTAAAATGATTGACGACGAAAACATGAAAGAACTAATGCAGATCCCTAGTGAACACAAAAGTAAGTCTGAAGTGGCAAACAAATACACAAAACGGCTGCAGAAAAATGAAGCATTAGAATTGGAAAATGACGAGGAATCAGTCCTAGAATCAGATAGCACAATAAAAACAAGATGGTTTCAAACAAATTTTACAAATAAAATAGAAGATGAATGGGAGCAGACAAGACTTATAAAAAAATTGCACGTTGGAGGAAAGCAGGTCCACTTAGTGATCTTTACAATTTGGTGATCTCACTACAATTTATTGATCTTTACGGGCACTTTACAAATGCCCGACTGGATGTCCAAGTTAATCCTTCCAATAGAAAAGGGAACTTAGGGGCACGGATTTCAGGAGTATTGGCTCATAGATAGAATCCAGAGTTACAGCTAAAAATGGATGAGGACGTAGTTCTAAGAGGAGAATTTAAAGAAGGGATAGTTAGAGCCACAACTCTGAGCCATGGGACAATGATTATACATGTGGTATCACTAAACAATTCCAGACAGCGGTATATCATGGAGGAGACAGAAGTAAATCAAGCGAACATGGAAAGGATCCTGAGACATAGTGTAGGGAGAGATATTGATATGACATTATTAGGAGATAGAATATTCAAAAATAAGTCAAGGGAATCTCTGAGAGCAATAATAAAGACATGTGCAATAACCGCTCCAGCTAGGGCAGGTCAGATAATAAGGATTTGGCGAGAACAATGGCCACAATTCCTTTTAGATAGCAGGAACAAGACAGCAATTTGAATCTCAATTCAACCAAGTGCCAGCATCCCTGTCAGAGACAGAAAAAACACTTCCCAGTGCTTCAGATAACCAACGGAATTCGGATGCCTTTGAAGATTTTCCAAAGGGATACCATTCTGAATATCCTAATATAAGTCCGTTTAGGAAAGAAAATTGGTCTAGGCAATCTGCCACACATAAAGAAGGAGCTTTTATAGCTTATTTTTTTGAAACACAAGAAAGTGAAGAGGAACAAAGCCTAGTCCGCATTATTGTGTCTCCTGCGCTGGGAAAGGAAGAATGTGGCAGATGGTGAAATTGGAATTCATTGAAAGTCTGATGGTGACCATGAAATAATTGTCTATTGTCGTAAAAACTCATCTGGTTCACAAATGTCGTTTCGGTAGGAAATCAGCCGTCTTAACCTGGTCCGGCCTACATGTGACTTCAGACTCACAGCAATGTTGTTGTGTCTTAACTGCCCCAACATTTGGGATTGTCAGGAAATTCTGGCACAGACTGCGACATCCACATCCCATGAACACATTAAAAAAAGACATTCCAATGAGTGTCCAACATGAAGCGGAGACTAACATTAAAATGATAACTTTGTGTAAATAGTTTATTTAACCAGTGTCCTGAATTTAACAGAGACTATTTAAGCCGTGTACAATATTAAATACAAACTACTTAAACAATGTGAAGGAATTTACACATTGTCACACAGTAAATAGACCAATAAAATAGTTTCCTCCATTAAACTGTGTCTATTTAAATACAGTCATATATTAAAATGGGATTATTGAGAAAGTGTCGTCCACTCAACAGAGAGAACTAAAATAGTACCCTGGACCTACTTTAAACGGAGAACATTTAAATAGTGACCTCCATTCAATACAGATTGTTTAAAATGGCTCCTACGTTAAAGAGCCGATGCAAATCGTGCTCTCCCCACAAAAATTGTCAGTTTCTTATAATAAACAGAGGCCATTTGAACAGTACGCACAAAAAAAAACAAAGATTTATGTCGGACATTATTAAAACAATGTCCTACATTAAACAAGAACCATTTAAACAGTATAAATAATAAAACAGAGATTATTAAAATAAGGTCCGACATTAGGCTGTGACCATTTAAACAGTATAAACAATAAAACAGGTATTATTAAACCAATGTACGACATTAAAGAGGGACAATTTAAACAGTATAAACAATCAAACAGGTATTATTAAAACAATGCCCGACATTAAACAGGGACCATTTAAACAGTATACATAATAAAACAGAGATTATTAAATCAATGAGCTACATTAAACAGGGTCCATTTAAACAGTATAAACCATCAGACAGGTATTATTAAAACAACGTCCGACATTAAACATGGACCATTTAAACAGTATAATCAATAAAGCAGGTATTATTAAAACAATGTCCGACATTAACCAGGCACCATTTAAACAGTATACATAATCAAACAGAGATTATTAAATCAATGAATGACATTAAACAAAGACAATTTCAACGATTTTCCCCAATAATAGGAGGCTAGAAAATGACTCCTCTCTCAAAAGGGACCATTTAGTCATAGAATCACAGAATTTCAGTGCAGGTGTCTTTAAAGACATGGCTACACTTCCATTCAAGCGCACAATCTTGTAAAGGACGGATACAAAACCTTTGGTGTTCCACTCTGAGAAAAATTTAAACTATATTTGGGAAGGCTAAAACAACAAGGAATAATTTCATGAGTCACTGAACCGACTAACTGGGTCAGTTCCATCGTTTGCATGAAGAACCCGACAGGTGATCTACGGAAGGAAAAACGCTGGAAAATCTCAACAAGTCTGGCAGCATTGTCAGGCAAGAAAGGAGCTAACGTTTCGAGTCCGATGACTCTTTGTCAAAGCTCTACGGATCTACGTGGGTGATATACGGATAGGTATCGACCCCAAGGTTCTCAAAAAGAACATCATGAGGGAACACTATCCCATTCCAAAACGAGAGGACATCACTTGCGAGGTTTCAAATACGCCTGTGAGGAGTCCAAGGCACTATTTTTCAATTTGAACATATCGTCATTCTGTTGGTGTCATCGCAATAGATGCATTTGCAACAGGAACGCAAGATGACCTATCATCTTTTTGCAACAGTACTGATCCTATTCTGTCCTGACTCGCAACAGTCGAAACTTTCGTCTTCCTATTTGGATCGAAAGATGCTAAGATAGGTGCAGTTGTTAATTGTGATTTTAAATCATTTCACTCTTTGATGATAACTTGTTCATTCCAAAGAGGTGGATTTTCGGATCAAGTTTCGAAGAGCTGTTGTTCCAGTTGATAGAAAAGTTATGACCCTTTCAGGGAGGGGAATTATTCGGGGTAGGGGCTGTTCACTGACAGGGGAATTAGTCAGGGTAGGGACTGTTCACTGACGGGGGCATTAATCAGTGTACGGACTGTTCACTTGCAGGGGAATATGTCGGGCTAGGGGCTGTTCACTTGCAGGGGATTAGTCAGGGTAGGGGCTGTTCACTGGCGGAGGAATTAGTCAGTGTAAGGTCTGTTCACTGGCAGGGGAATTAGTCAGGGCAGGGGCTGTTCACTGGCAAGGGAATTAGTCAGGGTGGGGGCTGTTCACTGGCTGGGGAATTAGTCAGGGTGGGGGCTGTTCACTGGCTGGGGAATTAGTCAGGATGGGGGCTGTTCACAGGGAGGGGAATTATTCTGTGTAGGGGCTGTTCACTGGCAGGGGAATTAGTCAGGGTAAGGGCTGTTCACTGGCAGGGGAATTAGTCAGAGTTGGGCCTGTTCACTGGCAGAGGAGTTAGTCAGGTTAAGGGTTGTTCACTGGCAGATGAATCAGCCAGGTACGGAGTTGCTCACGGGGGAAATGAGAATTAGTCAGTGCAGGGGCTGCTCACTGGCAGAGAAATTAGTCAGGGTAGGGCCTGTTCACTGGCAGGGGAGTGTGTCAGGTTACGAGTTTGCTCACTGGCAGGGGAATCTGTCAGGGACGGAGTTGCTCACAGGGAAATGAAAATTAATCAGTGCGTGGGCTCATCAAAGTGGATGGGAATTAGTCATGGGATGGAACGTTCTCAGGCAGGAGGAATTAACTCTGGTAGGGGCTGTTCACACGCAGGTGGCATTAACCACCATCGTACTCAATTGAACAGGTAAGGGCTGGTAACTGGGAAGCAGGATTAGTCATGGCACCGAGTACTCACAGACAGGCGGAATTAGTCAGTCTGGAATCCGTCACAGTGAAAAGGAAATAAGTCATGGTATTGCCTGCAATCAGTGATCATAGAACATAGAATTTACAGTGTAGAAGGAGGTCATACGGCGCATCGAGTCTCCGCCGGCCCTTATAAATAGCATCCTACTTAAGCCCAGATCACAATATCCCCGGAACCCAGGTACCCACCTTAACGACATGTGTATAAAAAGGATGAGGTCCTAAAAGCAGAATACAGGCAATTAGGATGGAAGTTAAGAAATAGGATATCAAAGGTAGTGATCTCTGTATTACCACCGGTGCCACGTGCTAGTCAGATTAGAAATAAAAGGAGAAACAGGATGAATACGTGGCTGAAGAGATGGTTTCAGGATGAGGGCTTCTGATTTCTGGGACATTGGGACTGGTTTGGGGAGCGGTGGGATCTGCACAAATTGGACGTATTATACCTGGGCAGGACTGGGACTGATATCCCAGGGGGCTAATTGCTAGTGCGGTTGGAGAAGGATTAAACTAATATTGCCAGGGGGATGAGAAGCTATTCAAGGAGACAGAGAAAGAGGGAGCCAGGACAGAAGCAAAAGGTAGAATAGTGAAGACGAAAAGTGATAGTTGAAGAAGCCGAGGGAAAAATTCAAACAGGTCAGTGGCTAAAATTATTGGGAGCAAGAAAAACTTTGTATAAAAGACAAACTTCAAGTCTCTGTACCTTAATGCACGGCACATCAGCTATCAAATCCGCCAAGGCACATCTCCCAAGAGATGCACTCGACGGGGCGTCCTTGAAACATCTCTTTAAATCCGCCCAAGCCAATATTGTGCTGCACTCGGTCGGTCAGCGAACAGGGCATATATCCACATTATTCCGTATAGAAGTTCAAATGCAACCTTCAACGTGCGCCATTTGTCGCACACCATCTTCATTCGCAAAAACGACACAATTCAAACACATTTCTTCAATGGTCACCACAGCCAAGTCGTGAACAATGAGACAATCAAGGAGGATCGGCCAGTAACTCACGGCTGCTCGTCAGGAACATTCGTTGCTGATATTTTAAATAGTGGCCCTGGTAGACAACTGGTTAATTGAAATCGTTTTTTTATGGTGCCAAGTGCAATTTCGAAAATAAGTTCTGCTGCATCTCATGCCTCTGGAACTGATCTCCTCAATATTCCTGTAAAGCGATGGCGATTGAGCCATGTAGCAAGTAGAACAAACACCACGTTAATTTCCAACAGGTCTATTTCAAACACGAGCTTTCGGAGCATTTCTCCTTCCTCAGGTGAATCTGCGGAATCAGCATTCACCTGAGGAAGGAGCAGTGCTCCGAAAATTAGTTTTTGAAACAAACCTGTTGGAATTTAACCTGGTGTTGTAAGAATTCTTACTGTGCTCACCCCAGTCCAAAGCGGGCTTTTCCACAACAATTGAACCATGAGTCGACTTGCAGATGTCAGGGTCTGAAGTGAACAACCGCTTCAATACTTACAGCTCAACACACACGGAAGTGTTTGGGTGTTCTGCATTCTGTCATCCAAAGTTAACCTCGATCGTCATTTAACACGTTATGTCGTTGCCACAGCAATTACTGATTTCACAGGAAAAGCAAGAAACTGCAGAAAATCGAGTCACTTTAGAGGGGAAGAAAAACTCAGCGTGCCAGACAGGGCCAGGCATTATGCAGTTCCTCGTTAGTATAGTGGCTAGTATCCCCGCCTGTCACGCCGGAGACCGGGGTTCAATTCCCCGACGGGGAGTTTGTACCCCTCCTGAAAAAAAACGCCAATCCTTTTCAAAAGTGGCATATCAGCTGTCAAATCCGCAAAGGCACATCGCTCAAGAGATGTACTCGACGGGGCGTCCTTGAAACATCTCTTTCAATCCGCCCAGCCAACATTGTGCTGCACTCGGTCGGTCAGCGAAAAGGGCACACATCCTTTTCATTTTCCACATTTGTCCGTATAGAAGTTCAAATGCAACCTTCAACGTGCGCCATGTGTCGCACACCATCTTCATTCGCAAAAACGACACAATTCCAACACATTTCTTCAAAGGTCACCACAGCCAAGTCGTGAACAATGAGACAATCAAGGAGGATCGGCCAGTAACTCACGGCTGCTGGTCAGGAACAGAATCGCCGATGCAGCTGACCAGCATGCTGCGATATTCAATATCGGTCTTCCAAACGCGACAAAAATGCAAAAACTGTACGCAGAATGTAATAATTTGAAGTACCGAATCATCTCGCAACACGCACAAGCTTCCATTCAAGAAAAGTGTTGTATAGTGAGGCATAGTGGATCCTTCTTAACCGTGTGTCCTGAATTTCACTTCTGTTCATTTTTGCTTCAATAACCTTTTCAATTTACTGAAGTAGCAGGAAATGAAATCAGCCTGTTAGTGTACTGAACGTCATTGTTCCTACATGCAGACCCGACCCGTAGAGGCTGTCCCCCGGTCCCCCAATCTTCAGAAACTATTGTACCCAACGTCGACATGATTCGTGAATTTGGAACCTGCCTATCCCACCGCTCATTATATTGTGTCCTGTTATTGAACAAAAAAGTTTAATTCAATGTGTTTTCTGGGAAAAGCAAGGATACGCATCCCCTGATTTGCACAAAAGTCTGATGTACAATGTTCGTGCTGACATTTTAAATAGTGGCCCTGGTTAGACATCTGGTTAATTGAAATCGTTTTTTTACGGTGCCAAGTGCAATTTCGAAAATATTTTCTGCTGCATCTCATGCCTGTGGAACAGATCTCCTCAATATTCCTGTGAAGCGATGGCGATTGAGCCATGTAGCAAGTATAACTGTTGCCCGTTTTACTTGAGTGTAAAACGTTTTATTGGAGTATATTAACACGCCTCCGTTTAAAGGCCGTGTGCTTAACACTACTACAGCTCTGTGTATGTAATTCAGCTCAGGAGTCGCCAGGTGCCGTATCTGGACACCTCACAAGTATATCAAGGTCAGGTTCAAAGTAATAAATCTGTACACCGATTAGTAAGTTCAAACGATTGATATTTATTATCACAAATATAATAAATGCACATGCATACGCTAAAGAGACTAAGTTACTTCTAAACTAAACCACTAAAATACTTATCTAGACAGGAACAGGCAAGGTCAGGGAGCGAGGCCTTTGTCCCGGTCTTGGTCTGTAACTCTCAGGGTCTTAAAATCGTCAGGGTCTAGCAAAGTCTGGCTCACATAGCGATCGTCGTGGTGACACTTACAGTTCGATGGCTGGTGGCTCAACGGCTGGTGATGGAACTGGAGTCAGGATGCGATGTAGCAGCAAAGCGATGAAGACAGCAGAGAGCCGGAGCCAAAACAACAGACCGGACCATGTGCGGGGTCTACTTTTATAGGTCCCCCAAAGTCCGTGCCTCTTCGGGGCGTTTCTCTACCTGCCGTGTATCGATTGGGCCTTCTCCCAATCGACATTTTCCAAACCCCCCAATCTGAGGGTCGCTTCTCGATGGGTGAGGCGGTCTCTATGGGTCTTTGTGATGGATACTTATGGTGCCGTTCCGTCTGGGCCTTTACTCAAAGTATCCATTCATACCTAAATGTTTCTATTGTGCGGGCCTGGATCTGGATCACCTCATTACTATGTAAAGCGTTGTTGCCATTTACACCTTTAGTTGAGACTCTGCACCTGGCCATAAACTGGTTTCTGTACGTGCAGAATGCCAATTAGCCTTCTGCAAACTGCTTGTCCTTGTTAAGACTGTTTTCTCCCTGCAGCCTTAGCAGTTCTCCATTTTGTAGCCCAGTGTCCATCTTAGGTGGCTACATTCCCTCCTTGTGATCCTCACAATAAAATTGTGAAGGATCACCTATGCACGTTTCCTCGAGTGCTTTTGGGTGCCTTCTTTGTGTTCCCTGACCTTAGCAAGTCCCTGGGCGTCTCCTCTGTCTTTAACTTTGGGAAGAAATTTTTTTTTATCTAACATTTCTACTTGGCGCTATGTCAAAGGGGACATGCATTACCAAAACCGGGAACCTCTACCTATCACAATTATTATCCTTATCCTTAAACATTTTATTACTGTCTAAAAACCTTATCCATTCACACCACATTACATAACACTTTCGGACTCGGCAGTCGAGTTCAGAACAATATAATACATGGGTATCCTTTATTAACATAGTGCTTTATTCATCAAGGGGCAAGGGGGATTGATGAAACGGAAAAATAGGGGATCGAACTCCATAAACGGCTGAGGGGCAAGAACGGGAGGCTCTCCTTCTCCATTTCCTCAACCCGAGGGTCTGTACAATTATGCAGAGGATTGCAATCACTAGCAGTGATGCAATCACGTATGACATTGAGTACCATGTCATAAATTTTGTGCACCAGGTCTGAACTTCGCTGATCAGAGCTGAGCACGGGGGAGTTGGTGTGAGGGAAACATTAACGGCGGGGGTTGTGGGGGAAACGTGACTCGCTTCCACATATACAAATACAACATTTAAGAGTAATAGGTAGGCTTCCATCATGGTCTTCTCTTCGTTTTCTTTGTTCTCTTCCTCATGTATGGCTGATCCTTGCTGTGAACCCTCTTTCGTCCTTTGAAAGCTATGGGATCAAGCACAGTATCTGTCAATACACAGTTTAATATCCGTACTGTTAGTGTATCTGTCCTCTAATTCCAATTGACCCATTAAATGACTGGCCAAGTCACACCCTGTGACTCCACTCATTTTTTTTTCAAAAGCGAATTTTAGGAACAGAATACACGTACAGGGCCGGCTTAAGGTACCGGCAACTCGGGCAGTCGCCCGGGGCGCCATGTGCTCGGGGGCGCCAACCCCATCACGAGACAAAATCCCATCACGAGACAAAAAAAAACTAACTTGTTTGGAGGAGAGAAAAGGAACCAGACGAAGGAATGAGAGAGAGAGAGAGAGAGAGAGAGAGTCAGAGAGAGAGAGAGACTAAACAAACTGTGAGTTAAACCCTCACAATCTTAGTTTGGGCTACAATAAGCTGAACAGCCACAAGTGGGCTGAAAGCAAACTTTAGGAGAATAATGCCTCAGACTCTGAGACTGGCTCGGAATTTTTCCTCCTCGGAGCGCTGCAGTTTCTGAGCTGCTGTGCCTATTTAGCCCTCTTGGTGGAAATTGGAATGCGCACCTTAGGTCAGCGAGAGTCAGGTATTGTAGATTAACTGGGTCTAATTAGCTTCCCGAAATTTCATTATACTTCTGGTGCTCTCTCGAAGTGTTGTTTAAAAAAACACACACACAAGGCAGATTTTGCCGTCGTAAATAGCATTTGGAGGGAGTTTATTGTTTCTGGGTACTCCTTGCCGAGTTAACCTTATCTGTTATGTTTATTTGCAAGGCTGAATTTTGAAACCTAGGCGTCGTCCTTATTGCGTGATTCAGAGTTCGCCCAGACACACTAGGTTTTCAAAATTCATCAGTTACAATACACTTAAGCAACTGACTGTAGTGTATTGTAAATGATGAATTTTAAAAACCTAGTGTGTCTGGGCGAACTCTGAATCACGCAATAAGCATCGACGCTTAGGTTTCAAAATTCAGCCTTGCAAATAAACTTAACAGATAAGGTTAACTTGGCAAGGAGTACCCAGAAACGCCCTCCAAATGCTATTTACGGCGGCAAAATCTGCCTTGTGTTTGTGTTTTTTTAAACAACACTTCGAGAGAGCACCAGAAATATAGTGAAATTTCGGGAAGCTAATTAGACCCAGTTAGTTAATCTACAATACCTGACTCTATTATAAAATATAGAGTTTTATAACTCTTATAATAGAGTCAGGTATTGTAGATTAACTAACTGGGTCTAATTAGCTTCCCGAAATTTCATTATACTTCTGGTGCTCTCTCGAAGTGTTGTTTAATAAAACACACACACGAGGCAGACTTTGCCGCCGTAAATAGCATTTGGAGGGAGTTTCTGGGTACTCCTTGCCGAGTTAACCTTATCTGTTAAGTTTATTTGCAAGGCTGAATTTTGAAACCGAAGCGTCGATGCTTATTGCGTGATTCAGAGTTCGCCCAGACACACTAGGTTTTCAAAATTCATCAGTTACAATACATTTAAGCAACTGACTGACCCTGACTATATTTTATATTATCGGAATCTGATTTACATAGACTTACATCGAATTTACAGTGCAGAAGGAGGCCATTCGGCCCATCGAGTCTGCACCGGCTCTTGGAAAGAGCACCCTACCCCCTATCCAAGGTCAACACCTCCACCCTATCCCCATTACCCAGTAACCCCACCCAACACTAAGGGCAATTTTGGATACTAAGGGCAATTTATCATGGCCAATCCACCTAACCCGCACATCTTTGGACTGTGGGAGGAAACCGGAGCACCCGGAGGAAACCCACGCACACACGGGGAGGATGTGCAGACTCCGCACCGACAGTGACCCAAGCCGGAATCGAACCTGGGACCCTGGAGCTATGAAGCGATTGTGCTATCCACAAGGCTACCGTGCTGCCCCTGATGTTGACGCAATGACATTGACACACGGACAAATCACAATAACGTGAAGAGCATTATATGAAGAAAACCCACACTGGTGGTAAACAGATTTATTCTGAACAGTTCCTCATCAGACTGGAACAAAAAGACAAGTATCTTACACTCACCAACAATATATATATATATATATGAATGAAATGAAATGAATGAAATGAAAATGAAATGAAAATCCCTTATTGTCACGAGTAGGCTTCAATGAAGTTACTGTGAAAAGCCCCTAGTCGCCACATTCCGGCGCCTGTCCGGGGAGGCTGGTACGGGAATCGAACCGTGCTGCTGGCCTGCTTGGTCTGCTTTATAAGCCAGCGATTTAGCCTTGTGAGCTAAACCATATATGTATATACTATACATATATATTATATTCCATTTTAGATTTGTTTTATTATTTTCCTAGATAGCAAATGCCTCCAAAAAAGTTATCCGGCTATGAAAACAGAAAAAGACGTCTTCAACAAGAAGAAGCAGCCAGGAAACACCCAAAGCTATCAAGTTTTTTCAGTCCTAAGTCTAACAGTGGGGACAATGCAGGCTCAACTTCTTCAGCTACATCTATCTCTCCAGATTTGTCATCTAATGATTGTGAAGTCAAACCAACTGAAGATACTGTACTTTCTGAAGGAAAGAACAATTGCATGCATGAATTAAAACATCAAGATCACAATTGTAATGCTGTTGACGACTTAGGCAATAATGTCACAGCAGGTAATACTGAGAATGTTGAAAGTAAATTTGAAAACTCCCCCAAAAGAAATATCAACTATAATGATCCAGCACACTGGCCAGATGAATTATCAATGGCTGAAAGTGATCACATCATTATGAATGGGCCGCATCCTATTAATAAACAGTACAATTTTCTAAAAGATGCAAATAAACGTAGTTTCTCTGTGACAATGATGTATAGGAAAATAAACAACGGTGAGAATTTTCTTAGAAGGTGGCTTATTTATTCAGAGAGCACCAATAAAATTTATTGCTTTTGTTGCAAAATTTTTGGCTTCTCAAATAAGTAATTGTTAGGAAAATCTGGAATTAATGACTGGAAGCATGCTCATGAATATTTGCAGTCACATGAAAATGCAGTACATCATCTGGAATGTCTTAAGAAGTGGTTTGAAACATCACTGCGATTGCAGACTAATAAATCTATTGATAAGGGGATGCAGTCACGAGTGGGAAAAGAACGAGAGCATTGGTGTAAAGTTTTTGAACGTTTAATGAGCATCACTCTGTATTTAGCTGAACATAATTTGGCTTTCAGAGGAACTTCAGACACATTATTTACACCGCACAATGGGAATTTTTTAGGTCTTGTCGAGCTACTTGGAAAATATGATCTGACAATGAGTGAACATTTACGTCGGGTTGTGTCTCAAGAAACTCACATTCACTATTGCGGAAAAAATGTTCAAAATGAAATAATCAATTTGTTGGGAAATGCTGTTCAGGAAAATATATTAAACCGAGCTAAAGAAGACAAATATTTTAGTCTTATCTTAGACTGTACGCCAGATATAAGTCATGTGGAGCAGCTTTCATTTACAATACGATTTTCAGATGTAGAAGACATTTCAATAAAGGAACATTTTGTTAACTATAAACCAGTTATAGATACTACAGGCAAAGGATTATATGAAATTATACTTGATTTTCTGAGAGCGAGCGAGCTAGACTTACATAACTGCAGAGGTCAGGGCTATGATAATGGTTCAAATATGAAAGGAAAGAATAAAGGGGTTCAGGCACGGATCATGAAAGAAAATCCACAGGCGTTTTATATGCCATGTGGATGTCATAGCCTAAACTTAGTGATTGGTGTAGTAAGAAGTCTTACAACACCAGGTTAAAGTCCAACAGGTTTGTTTCAAACACGAGCTTTCGGAGCACGGCTCCTTCTTCAGGTGATTGGTGACAGGGCAACAAGTTGCCGGGAATCCACTTCATTTTTTGGTACTGTCCAGTGCATATATATTTTGTTTTCTGCCTCTCCTTGCCGATGGCATGCATTGAAAAAACATGTTAAATGCCTCACTGCAAAACCTTTATGCGAGACTAGATGGGAGTGCAGATTAGAATGTGTCAAAGCCATTAAATATGACACCTACAGATGCTGAAAGATGCCCTCGTACGAACGGGATATGGCGCTCGACTCATTGATCGACAGTTCCACCGCGCCACAGCAAAAAACCGCACCGACCTCCTCAGAAGACAAACACGGGACACCACTGACAGAGTACCCTTCGTCGTCCAGTACTTTCCTGGGGCGGAGAAACTACGACATCTTCTTCGCAGCCTCCAACGCATCATCAGCGAGGATGGACATCTTGCCAAGGTCATCCCCACACCCCCACTACTGGCCTTCAAACAACCGCGCAACCTCAAACAAACCATTGTTTGCAGCAAATTACCCAGCCTTCAGAACAGCAACCACAACACCACAAAACCCTGCCAGGGTAATCTCTGCAAGACATGCCAGATCATCGACATGGACACCACCATTACACGTGGAAACACCACCCACCAGGTACGCGGCGCATACTCGTGCGACTCGACCAATGTAGTCTATCTCATACGCTGCAGGAAAGGATGTCCCGAAGCGTGGTACATTGGCGAGACCATGCAGACACTGCGACAACGAATAAACGGGCATCGTGCGACTATCAACAGGCAGGACTGTTCCCTTCCAGTTGGGGAACACTTCAGCAGTCAAGGACATTCAGCCTCTGATCTCCGGGTCAGCATTCTACAAGGAGGCCTTCAGGAGACGCGACAACGCAAAATTGCTGAGCAAAAACCTATAGCTAAGTTCCGCACGCATGAATGCGGACTCAACCGGGATCTGGGATTCATGTCGCATTACATTCGGCCCCCACCAACAAGCCTGGACTTGCAGAGGCCTACCGACTGAACTGGCTTGGGACAATTCACACCTCTTTAACCTGGAGTTACCTCTCTCTCTGCATCTTTGATGATTTGATTGCCTGCAGGTGCTCGCATTCCGGGGCATCTCTGACTGTGTCTATATAAACATTTCTGGAACAAGCCTTTCCATTCACCTGAAGAAGGAGCCGTGCTCCGAAAGCTCGTGTTTGAAACAAACCTGTTGGACTTTAACCTGGTGTTGTAAGACTTCTTACTGTGCTCACCCCAATCCAACGCCGGCATCTCCATATCATTAAATATGAAATTATAGGAATCCGAGAAGCTCTTTATGAACTTTCAGAAATGCCTGCTTCTGATCCTGCAATGCGACATGAAGCAGAGACTCTTGTAACACAAATAGAAGATTACAGTTTTCTAGTGATGCTGAATGTCTGGTATGATGTCTTAGGCAGAGTAAATGTTGTCAGTAAAACTATGCAGAACACCTCTGTGGAAATGTCTACCGCAGTTTCATTAATGAATAATGTCACTGATTACTTAATTGATTATCGTGCAAATGGATATGAAAAAGCACGAGAGTCAGCAAAAGAATTAGCTACAGAATTAGATGTAGAGCCCATTTTCAGAAGTAAAAGAATAAGCAGAAAAAGGAAGCTGTTTGAATATGAGTGCATTGACGAGGTTCCAAATGCAGATGACCCAGAAAAAAGATTTCATAATCATGTGTTCAATGTAATACTCGACAGAGCTATTAATTCTTTATCAGAGAGATTTGAACAGTTGCAAAGTTTCAATAACACATGGGGATTTTTAAATAACCTAAAAGATCTGCCAGATAAAAGTAAACTCAAAGTAGTATGTCAAGGTTTGGAGGATAAGTTAAAGTACCAAGAAAATAGTGATATTAATGGTTGTGATCTCTTGACTGAACTGGATATTGCAAAATAATTATTTCCTGAAGATGTAAAGCTTCCAATAGAAGCCGTTAGGTTCATAAACATTAATAAGTTACAGGCTGTCATGCCAAATCTGTGGGTTGCATTAAGAATAATGCTTACAATACCTATTACTGTGGCCACCGGAGAGAGGAGCTTTAGTAAACTGAAGCTTACAAAGACATACTTACGGTCGTCCATGACTCAAGACAGATTAAATTCTTTGGCAATTTTGTCAATAGAAAATGATCTTGTAAAGAAGATAGATATAGAAAGTGCCATGAAAAGATTTGCAGATCTAAAGGCTAGAAAAAAAATGTTTTAGGTAGGATAATAAATGTTTTCCAGCGTCACTGTCTGTGCGGAGTCTGCACGTCCTCCCCGTGTGTGCGTGGGTTTCCTCCCGGTTCTCCGGTTTCCTCCCACAGTCCAAAGATGTGCGGGTTAGTTGGATTGGCCATGCTAAATTGCCCGTAGTGTCCTAAAAAGTAAGGTTGGGAGGGGGGGGGGGGGTTGTTGGGTTACGGGTATGGGGTGGATGCGTGGGTTTGAGTGGGGTGATCATTGCTCGGCACAACATCTAGGGCCGAAGGGCCTGTTCTGTGCTGTACTGATCTATGTTCTATGTTCTATCTGTTCATTTGTTCATACTTTTTATTAGGAGCAAATTCGTTACAGCTACAGTTTTTATCATCGTGAACTTACGGAATATAGTATGCTTCTCAGTTTGTTCAGATTCTGTGCAGATTTGAATGCCTCGATTTTGTAATATTGTAATAAACTCTTTATTCTACATTTTCAGTTTTTCTCCTTGTGAAAATTTAAAAACATTATACTTGTAAGGGCGCCGAAGTTCAGCTTGCCCGGGGCGCCAGCAACCCTAGGGCCGGCACTGTACACCTAACAACTTTCCTCCTGCGAGCCGTCTCGCAGGCCTTGCAAATTTACCATCCGAATGTTCCTGGATGTAAATAGCATGTGGGATGGCGGCCGAAGGGCTACCTAACGAAAAATGAAAACAAATTTTGAAACAAAAGGTCGAATGGGTTGCGTATGGGCCGCTACGGGTACGATTTGAATGGGATCCCCGGGTAAAGCGTGCTGTGCCGTACCCGAGCTTGGCTGACCAAAGTGGGTTCTCAGACAGGGCGGGTCCTCAGTGCCGTTTGTCCACTGCCTGAGTAACCTGGGATGAACGGGCAAGAATGTGTTTACCGTGGGTTTGCAGCCTCTATTCGCTGAATAGAGGGGCACCTAAAAACAAGGGAGGAGCCAAGATGCTCCATCATCTAAAAACAGGGAACAAGTCGTGAACCGTGTCGGTTCACCAGAGGATACAACTGAAGTTCTCAGAGGTTTCAGCGGAGAAACTTAGTGTGCGTGTAAGGCGGTCACAAGCCTTACAGCCGAAAAGATCTCCAATCAAACCAGCGGATTGGGAACTGAAGTTCTCAAAGGTTTCTGCGGACAAGCTAAAATGCGTGCGAGGTGGTCACAATCTTTTCAGCTGAAAAGAAGGTGTCCAGCCTCCAACTGAACCAGTAACATTCATTAAAGACAAACAAACATAAACTAACAAACAAAACATACGTGCAGGTTCCATCAGAAAGGATATTGCTGCCCTCAAGAGGTTCCTATTTTACATCATCTGGACACCTCACTTTTCCTCTGCCTCTGTGAACAGGGTCACAAAGGGGTTGCCGTATCGGGATTCAGACACCGTGTCGTCCTGCTCTCCCAGATCCCACACCCTTGTGTGGATTAGGCATGCAATTTTGTAATTATGTGACCGGGGGTCACTTTCGTCATTACGGACAAGTCAGTATGAATTGTCCCTGTGCCAAAGTGTTGGGTCGATACTTGAATGGGCATTGTCGGGGTAGTCGGGGTCGGGTGGTGGGTCTGGGTTTTTAATGTAAGTGACTTCCATGGGGTCACTGGAGTCGGGGTCGTAGTTGGTGCAGTGTGGACTGTATGGCTGTGTGCTGTGGCTGTCCTCAAAGTCAGTGTCAGTATCGCTGTCTCTGCTGCGGCAGCTTGTGGGCGTTTCGGGGCGTGGTCTGTTGTGGTCAGTGGGCGGAGTCGTGGGCGAGTCCGATGAAGAACTGGTCTGTGAGGGGGATGGTGGAAACGTGTCTCTAGTGGGCGGGGTGAGGTGTTCTGCTGCGTCTAGCAGGACATGGTGTGCATGGTTAGACTGTATTCCATATGCCTTTAGCTGGTTAATATGGAACCACGCAGTCTTTCCATTGGGGTACTTTATCCTGTAAACTGAGGGGCTAATTTTATCCGAAATTGAATAGGGGCCTGAAAATTTTGGTGCCAAAAAACTGCTGGGGTTATATACAGATAGCATTACCTGTTGCCCAACCTGGAATTCTGTGGGGTGAACGTTCTTATTAAAGCAGGCTGTGCTTTGTTTGCGTCGTTTTCCTAGTTGAACTGAGGCTGCGATCTGTGCAGACCTCACAGTCTCAACTAGGTCTTTAACAGCTTTCTCATGGGTGAGGGCCGTCACTTCGGGGCTAGTCAAGTCCAGTCCTAAAAGGAATTCTGTACCTTTCATAGGGCGTCCGGTCATGAGTGTGTGTGGTGTGTATCCTGTGGAAGTTGAAACTGTATTTCTGATAAACATGAGTGCAAATGGGAGCACTGAATCCCATGTAGAATTGTTCTCTTGAACCATTTTTCTGAGGGTTGATTTTAGGGTCCGATTCATGCCCTCTACAATCCCGCTGGACTGTGTGAGAAACGCAATATGAAAATTTTGTTTAATGCCGAATATGGTCAGGACGCTCTTCATGACACGTCCTGTGAAGTGAGATACCTGGTCCGAATCAATACTTCTAGGTAAACCCCATCTCGTGAAGATGTGGTGGGTCAGGATTTTTGCAGCTGTCTTAGCTGTATTTGTTCTTGAGGGGAATGCCTCTACCCATTTGGTAAAGGTATCAATTACAACCAGCACGTATTTATAGCCATTCCTACAAGGGGGCAATGGTCCTATAAAGTCGATCTGGAGGTTTGTCCAGGGGCCATTAACTGGTCGAGTATGCCGAAGCTGTGCCTTTTTTGAATACCTCTCCGGGTTATTATGGGTGCAAATAAGGCAATTCTCGATGTAATGGGTTACATCGGTCCTTAGGTTAGGCCACCAACAGAGCTGCCTGAGGTGCCTCGTGGTCGTGTCGATTCCTTGATGTCCGTGTCCATCATGGAACAAGTCAATCATTTGGTTTCTGTCCTGCTGCGGGACCACATAAAGCTGGTCCTTGATGATCATACCCTCATGTGTGGTCAAAGCGTGTCTAAACTTATCATACTGAGGTACAAAGTTGCCTTTAAAAATCTCCCTGAGATCCTCATCCTGCTTCTGTGCTTCTGCTAAATCCTTAATGTCAGTCTGTGAGACTTGAACTGCACTCACAGGGGCGCTAGCTGGTGCGCTAGCTGGGGGTGTCCACAAGTGTCCTCGCCTGGAACCTGCTTTAGCCAGTGCGTCGGCTTTTACATTCCCAAGGGGGGATGACCTATGGTGGCTTCTAACTTTTATAATGCCGAAGGTCCTGTCCTTCGCTTTGTCTAGGATGTGGCGGAGTAAAGGGGCTGATGGAAGGGGTTTCCCGTCTGTGGAGACAAAACCTCGTGTCCTCCACAGGGGTAGAAAATCTGTCAAACTGTTGCAGACATATAGACTGTCCGAATATATGTCCGCCGGGCTGGGGAAAGAATCGGGGTGGTCCACTATGTACGCTATGGCCGCGAGCTCTGCTGCCTGCGCGCCTAAGTGACCTGGCAATTTTAACGCTATTTCCTCGAGAGCGCGACCCTGCGCATCCTCGACATAGATGCCGCATCCAGTGATACGCTCACCATCTAAAACCATGGATGAACCGTCCACATATATCCTTAGTGGGCCACACATGTCTGTGTGTTGGGGGCTTTGTCTTGGGTTCCCTATCTTCCTGGGGGGGTGTCTTCGCTATAAAGGGTCCTGTGTTGTGTAGGGGTGCTACAATTTCACATTCATGGGGCTGTCCTTGGTATTGGAGGTTGTCGGCTAAAAATGTGTGTGTGCGGGTCCGTTTTACCGTAATGTCACGTCCTTGTAAAAGTAGTGTCCACCTAGCTGCCCTAATCTGGCTAACTGAACCGTCCTTCAGTCGACCGTCTAGGAGTAACTGTGTGGGGGTGTGCTCGGTCAAAATGGTGATGGGGTTGAGTCCGGTAATGTAGGAGAAGTATTGCACTGCCCAGAAAACTGCAAGGAGGTGCCTCTCGCAGGCTGAAAATCCTTGTTCCACTGGGTCTAAAAGTCGGGAGGCATAAGCCACTGGTCTTAGCTGCTCGTGCCGTTCCTGAAGTAACACGACCGAGAGGGTCAGATCTGTGCTCGCTACCTCTATTGCATAGGGGGAGAGTGGGTCTGGGACTTGTAGCGCGGGTGCTGCGCTAAGGGCTTTCTTTAACTCCTCCACAGCCTCTGTATGCTGCGGAAGCCATTCCCAAGGGGCTCCTTTCTTAAGGAGGTCTGAGAGTGGGGCTGCCTTTGTCGCGAATCCGTCGATGTGGTACCGACAATAACCAACCAGTCCTAAGAACGACCGGAGGGCTGAAACATTCTGGGGAAGGGGCAATTTGACAATCGAATCAATTCTTTTGAATTCGATCTCGCGTTTGCCGTGCGTGATGACTGTACCCAAATACATCACTTTATTTTCCAAAATCTGGGCCTTTCTTGGGTTAATTTTACATCCAATCTCGGTTAAAAGTTCCAGGAGTTCGACCAGAAGCGTAATGTGCTCTGCCTTTGTGTCTGTCTGCAGTAGTAGGTCGTCTACATACTGTACCAGACGTTCGGGGCGGGAAAATTTTTCTAAACCATTCGCCAGCTGTCGGTGGAAAATGGAGGGTGAATTGTGGAATCCTTGTGGGAGGCATGTCCACGTATACTGTTGTGCTTTGAAAGTGAAGGCAAATTTGTACTGGCACGCCTTTGCCAATGAGATTGACCAGAAGCCATTGCTAATGTCCAATACCGTGAAATATTTGGAGAGGAGTCCCTGTTTGAGCATGGTCTCGTGTTGCTACCATGGGGGCTACTGCTGGGGTTACTTTATTGAGCTCCCGATAATCAATGGTCAGACGCCATGATCCATCGGGCTGCCTCACTGGCCAAATAGGGGCATTATTGGTCGAGGCTACTGTTCTAAGCACCCCTTGCTCCAATAAGCTACCTATTACCTTCTCTATTTCTCCCTCTGCTTCGAGGGGAAATCTGTATTGTTTCTGTGGTCGGGGGTCAGGTCCGGTAACGTGAATTTGTCCAGCCATTCTGCCGCAGTCATGCCGGTGACTGGCAAATGCTGTCCTGTGTTTATTTAATACTGCTCGTACTTGTCTGTCCATGTGTAGTGTGGTCAGGTCAAATGAATAGTCTCCTACTGCGCTAATCCGATTAGCGTACTCTCCTACTGTGAGAGTAGCGGGTGCTCTGTCTGATCTTGCCATTCGCGAGACACACTGGTTTAATGCGTCGAACGACAGGCTATGGGCATTCATAAAATCTATCCCTAGTATGTGTTCTGCTGAACGGGGAAGATTTACCAAAACAACTGGGTGTCTGGTGGAAATGTTCCCTAGCTGGATTGCTACGGGTGCTGTAATGTGTCCCTGCTGCGAGTGACCTGTAAAACCGCTAAGTGTGATGGTGGAGGTGGTCGGCCACGTGTCTGCCTGTGCCGTGGTGCTGGAGTTAATCGTGGTGCTGGACCCTCTTGTGTCCCAACGTAACTCTATGGGCCTCCCTCTAACCTTAGCTGTGACTACCGGTCTTCCGGATTGATCCCAAAGAGTGTCACAGGCCCAAGTGGGGGAGCCCGAACACCGTCAGTCCGTTCCGTCCACATTGGTCTGTCCTGACTGTATCCCTATACTATGAATCGGTTTTGCTTTATTCCAATTCAGAGTGCCTGTCTGCTGGCCTCTCTGTGATCTTTGGGGTGCATTACATTCCTTAGCCCAATGTCCTAACTGGCCACAGTTGTAGCATTCCTGCGACTTCTGTGGAGGGCTGTTCCTTCCTTCATTTACCCATGCGGGGTTTTGGTGCGCTCTCACTGCTTGAATGTCCGCTGCAGCCTGAGCTTCTTCTGGGGACTTCACTTTGCCTCTGCCCTGAAGTGACTGCTCCCAAGCGCGGGACAATCTTTTCAGGACCCATTTCTCATTGTGGGCCTCTTCTGAGGGGTCATAACTGTTGCAAGCACTCTGTCCTGCATCTGTGGCATGGGAAATTATGGTGCGCGTCCATTTAACCATATTTTCACGGTTCAAATGGGCTCTATTTAAGTCGCCGAAAACTGCATTAAAATGGATCCACAGCCTTCCTGCAAATGTTGTGGGATGTTCTGTTTTCTTTTGTCGGCACTTGTTAAGTCCTTCGACTGGGTCACCTCGGTTATACCCTATGGCATCTAAAATGGAGGTGTGCATTTCCTCTAGGGTGCCTCCGCCAACGTTCTGTGGGTCGGGGAGGGCTGCTACTATGGACTGGTATAAGCTCAGAACCGTGAGCTTAACCTGCTCTCTCTCGTCCAGGCCGTACATGGTTGCCTGCTGTTTCACTTTCGCGCGAAAAATTGGTGGGGGTCTGCGGTCGGGAGAAACGGAGTGATTTTCTCACACGCATCCCTGAGTTGGGTTACAGTTAAGGGGGTGGTGTAGGTAATATCGGGTGCGCCTTCTGTGGTCGCTTTCCTTTGGGTGGTGACTGGATTCATGGGTGCGGTAGCTATCTGATCTGTGGGGGGTTGGGGTGCTTTTCTTTTCTGCTGCGCTGCTGGCGCACATGTTCCTTGAACATAGCGCTGAGCTGTCTCACTTAATTCCTGCCAGTCTGGGGCATTCTCCTCATCTAGCTGCGTTCCAAAAGTACTTTGGAACCCATTCTGTACGGAAAGCAGAGATTGCAGTTCCGCAATCTGCTTCCTACACTTGGCATGATCCACTGTGCTTTGTCTTTGTTCTGTGGTGGCAGCATGGAGTGCTCTTAAAGCTGCCTTTAGGTCAGAGCATTGCCTCTGCAAAGCCTCTACCTGCTTTTCCGATTCCTCTCTTATCAGGACGGCACGTTGCACGTCCTGATAGGCCTTTTCGTACTGGGTCTGGGAACTGCTGAGATGGGCTAGACATGACTGATGTGCCCTCTTGGCATCATCCACCTCTCTACCTTTCTCTGCCAGCTTACCTCTAAGTTCCATATTCTCTCTCTCGATGTCCCTGACATCCACTTTGCTCATCCGATTTCTCTCCTCTAATTCTGCCCGGAGCGTCTGAACGACCTCTTCTGTGCCTCGCAACGGTGCCAAACAGGACACGATTGCCATCGGCTTGCGTGCTTTAATTAAGGATTAAGGATTTAATAATTAAGGATTTTCTTATGAATTTGGGAGAGGTTCTCCCACCAAGTATGTCCTATACTTCTGGGACCTGTCTCCTCATTCATACAGAACTCTTTCCAAAGGGGCCATCCCTTTCCTTGCAGATATTTGCGGAGTTCCAGCTCCAACACGGGACACTGACCTACTTGGCTACTGCTGGTCGCTGCGACCACAAACAGTTCTGGGTTCATGAGGCGTTCCATTGCCTGCATGGCCATTTTCTCTGACTCACTTAAATTTGGAACAGGGGGAGTTGAGGTTATGTTTTACGAAACGGGTAAAGCTAACGCTATGTTCCGTTCACAAAACCCCCGAAAGTTTGTCGCAACAAAAATGCTTTCAGGTTTTCCTTACAACCCTGTTAGTACGCATGCACAAAATACACATCCGAATTACGTTTATTCGTTTGAACACCTTGATTGACTTGTGATTTTTCCTTTCTCTGTACTCAGATTTCTAATTCAAACTTGTAACCGCGTCCCGTCAGGATGTCGCCACTAAATGTTGCCCGTTTTACTTGAGTGTAAAACGTTTTATTGGAGTGTATTAACACGCCTCTGTTTAAAGGCCATGTGCTTAACACTACTACAGCTCTGTGTATGGAATTCAGCTCAGGAGTCGCCAGGTGCCGTATCTATACACCTCACAAGTATATCAAGGTCAGGTTCAAAGTAATAAATCTGTACACCGATTAGTAAGTTCAAACGATTGATATTTAATATCACAAATATAATAAATACACATGCATACGCTAAAGAGACTAAGTTACTTCTAAACTAAACGACTAAAATACTTATCTAAACAGAAAACTGAAAAGCGAGCACTTTTCCAGGAGACTCATCCGGAGTGAGACTCATACAGAGTGGAGGATTGAAACTTGGTAATTTGGTGCAGTAAGGTAAATCAGCAAACGTAAGTGGAAAATCTAATTCTGCTGTTTTTCAGTTAAAAGTGCAGTGTGGAGCTTAGTGTCTGATTGGTTGAAGCTGCCCCCACCCTAATTGCTGAGAGGCAGTTATCTGGCAATCACCTGAGGCCTGTTGAGGCCTGTTTAGGGGCACATTGTATTCTTCTCTTTGAAGTTAAGGTATTTTTTGAGTCATCGGTTAGCTGAGGTCTGTATAAAAGACAGACAGACAGCGCACACAGTAAGCGAGCCCTTTTCCAGGAGACTCATCCGGAGTGAGATTCATCCAGAGTGGGTATTGAAACTTGGTAATTTGGTGCAGTGAGATAATTTGGTGCAGAGTGTGAGGAGGTGCTTTTTAACCCTGGTAGTGACTGGTAAGTAGTCTCTCTTTTTCTTTTCATTGTCTAATTTGTTTATTTTTATTTTGAAATCCTAGTTGTTTAAGTTTACCAAGGATTTAAGACATGGCAGGAGATCCCAGACCCGTGTCATGCTCCTCGTGTGCGATGTGGGAGCTCAGGGACACGCCCACTGTCCCTTGCTCCTTCACGTGCAAGAAGTGTGTTCAGTTGCAGCTCTTGTTAGACCGCTTGACGGCTCTGGAGCTGCGGATGGACTCACTTTGGAGCATCCGCGATGCTGAGGATGTCGTGGATAGCACGTTTAGCGAGTTGGTCACACCGCAGGTGAAGGTTACTGGGGGAGATAGAAAATGGGTGACCAAAAGAAAGAGCAAGAGTAGGAAGGCAGTGCAGGTGTCCCCTGCGGTCATCTCCCTGCAAAACAGATATACCGCTTTGGATACTGTTGAGGGAGATGGCTCACCAGGGGAAGGCAGCAGCAGCCAGGTTCATGGCACCGTGGCTGGCTCTGCTGCACAGCAGGGCAGGAAGAAAAATGGCAGGGCTATAGTGATAGGGGACTCGATCGTAAGGGGAATAGACAGGCGGTTCTGTGGACGCAATCGAGACTCCAGGATGGTATGTTGCCTCCCTGGTGCAAGGGTCAAGGATGTCTCGGAGCGGCTGCAGGACATTCTGGGGGGGGGGGGAGGGTGAACAGGCAGCTGTCGTGGTGCACATAGGCACCAACGATATAGGTAAAAAACGGGATGAGGTCCTACAAGCGGAATTCAGGGAGTTAAGAGTTAAACTAAAAAGTAGGACCTCAAAGGTAGTAATCTCAGGATTGCTACCAGTGCCACGAGCTAGTCAGAGTAGGAATGTCAGGATAGATAGGATGAATGCGTGGCTCGAGAGGGATTCAAATTCCTGGGGCTTTGGGACCGGTTCTGGGGGAAGTGGGACCAGTACAAACCGGACGGTCTGCACCTGGGCAGGACTGGAACCGATGTCTTAGGGGGGGTGTTTTCTAGAGCTGTTGGGAAGGGTTTAAACTAATGTGGCAGGGGGATGGGAACCGATGCAGGAAGTTGGAAGGTAGTAAAACAGGGACAGAAGCAAAAGGAAGTAAGGGGAAAAGTACAAGGCAGAGAAGACATAGTCAGAAATCTAAGAGGGCGACAGTACAAGGTACAGTGACTGAGGGGAGCACAGTGAATAGGCCCAGTAATAACAAAAGGAATAAAACTGGAGATGTTAAGATTCAAAACAGAGGTAAAAAAAACAACATAAGTGTACTTTACCTGAATGCTCGTAGTATTCGGAATAAACTAAATGAGTTGATGGCACAAATCATCGTAAATGACTATGATTTAGTGGCCATTACTGAAACATGGTTAAAGGATGGTCACGACTGGGAGTTAAATATCCAAGGGTATCAAACTATTCGGAAGGACAGAGTGGATGGTAAGGGAGGTGGTGTTGCTCTGTTATTTAAGGATGACATCCGGACAATAGTAAGGGATGACATCGGTGCTATGGAGGATAAGGTTGAATCCATTTGGGTGGAACTCAGGAATAGTAAGGCGAAAAAGTCACTGATAGGAGTAGTCTATCGGCCACCAAATAGTAACGATATGGTGGGGCAGGCAATAAACAAAGAAATAACTGATGCATGTAGAAATGGTACAGCAGTTATCATGGGGGATTTTAATCTACATGTCGATTGGTTTAACCAGGTCGGTCAAGGCAACCTTGAGGAGGTGTTTATAGAATGTATCCGCTATAGTTTCCTAGAACAGTATGTAATGTAACCTACGAGGGAACAAGCGGTCTTTGATCTTGTCCTGTGTAATGAGACAGGATTGATTCATGATCTCATAGTTAGGGATCCTCTCGGAAGGAGCGATCACAATATGGTGGAATTTAAAATACAGATGGAGGGTGAGAAAGTAAAATCAAATACTAGTGTTTTGTGTTTAAACAAAGGAGATTACAAGGGGATGAGAGAAGAACTAGCTAAGGTAGACTGGGAGCTAAGACTTTATGGTGGAACAGTTGAGGAACAGTGGAGAACCTTCCAAGCGATTTTTCACAGTGCTCAGCAAAGGTTTATACCAACAAAAAGGAAGGACGGAAGAAAGAGGGAAAATCGACCGTGGATATCTAAGGAAATAAGGGAGAGTATCAAACTGAAGGAAAAAGCATATAAAGTGGCAAAGATTGCTGGGAGATTAGAGGACTGGGAAATCTTTAGGGGGCAACAGAAAGCTACTAAAAAAGCTATAAAGAAGAGTAAGATAGAGTATGAGAGTAAACTTGCTTAGAATATAAAAACAGACAGTAAAAGTTTTTACAAATATATAAGACAAAAAAGAGTGGCTAAGGTAAATATTGATCCTTTAGAGGATGAGAAGGGAGTTTTAATAACGGGAGATGAGGAAATGGCTGAGGAACTGAACAGGTTTTTTGGGACGGTCTTCACAGTGGAAGACACAAATAACATGCCAGCGACTGATAGAAATGAGGCTATGACAGGTGAGGACCTTGAGAGGATTGTTATCACTAAGGAGGGAGTGATGGGCAAGCTAATGGGGCTAAAGTTAGACAAGTCTCCTGGCCCTGATGGAATGCATCCCAGAGTGCTAAAAGAGATGGCAAGGGAAATTGCAGATGCACTAGTGATAATTTACCGAAATTCAAAAGACTCTGGGGTGGTCCCGGTGGATTGGAAATTAGCAAACGTGACGCCACTGTTTAAAAAAGGAGGTAGGCGGAAAGTAGGAAATTATAGGCCAGTGAGCTTAACTTCGGTAGTAGGCAAGATGCTGGAATCTATCATCAAGGAAGAAATTGCGAGGCATCTGGATAGAAATTGTCCCATTGGGCAGACGCAGCATGGGTTCGTAAAAGGCAGGTCATGCCTAACTAATTTAGTGGAATTTTTTGAGGACATTACCAGTGCAGTAGATAACGGGGATCCAATGGATGTGGTATATCTGGATTTCCAGAAAGCCTTTGACAAGGTGCCACACAAAAGGTTGCTGCATAAGATAAAGATGCATGGCATTAAGGGTAAAGTAGTAGCATGGATAGAGGATTGGTTAATTAATAGAAAGCAAAGAGTTGGGATAAATGGGTGTTTCTCTGGTTGGCAATCAGTAGCTAGTGGTGTCCCTCAGGGATCCGTGTTGGGCCCACAATTGTTCACAATTTACATAGATGATTTGGAGTTGGGGACCAAGGGCAATGTGTCCAAGTTTGCAGATGACACTAAGATGAGTGGTAAAGCGAAAAGTGCAGAGGATACTGGAAGTCTGCAGAGGGATTTGGATAGGTTAAGTGAATGGGCTAGGGTCTGGCAGATGGAATACAATGTTGACAAATGTGAGGTTATCCATTTTGGTAGGAATAACAGCAAACGGGATTATTATTTAAACGATAAAATATTAAAGCATGCCGCTGTTCAGAGAGACTTGGGTGTGCTAGTGCATGAGTCACAGAAGGTTGGTTTACAAGTGCAACAGGTGATTAAGAAGGCAAATGGAATTTTGTCCTTCATTGCTAGAGGGATGGAGTTTAAGACTAGGGAGGTTATGTTGCAATTGTATAAGGTGTTAGTGCGGCCACACCTGGAGTATTATGTTCAGTTTTGGTCTCCTTACTTGAGAAAGGACGTACTGGCGCTGGAGGGTGTGCAGAGGAGATTCACTAGGTTAATCCCAGAGCTGAAGGGGTTGGATTATGAGGAGAGGTTGAGTAGACTGGGACTGTACTCGTTGGAATTTATAAGGATGAGGGGGGATCTTATAGAAACATTTAAAATTATGAAGGAATAGATAGGATAGATGCGGGCAGGTTGTTTCCACTGGCGGGTGACAACAGAACTAGGGGACATAGCCTCAAAATAAGGGGAAGTAGATTTAGGACTGAGTTTAGGAGGAACTTCTTCACCCAAAGGGTTGTGAATCTATGGAATTCCTTGCCCAGTGAAGCAGTTGAGGCTCCTTCATTACATGTTTTTAAGGTAAAGATAGATAGTTTTTTGAAGAATAAAGGGATTAAGGGTTATGGTGTTCGGGCCGGAAAGTGGAGCTGAGTCCACAAAAGATCAGCCATGATCTAATTGAATGGCGGAGCAGGCTCGAGGGGCCAGATGGCCTACTCCTGCTCCTAGTTCTTATGTTCTTATGCTACCGGCTCCTTCCAGTCTCCGAGCATGGACTTCTCCGGGATCTCCCAGTCATCGGTGCATCCGGGATGTGACCGACGCCCTCTATGCCATCGCCGACCGCTACATCACCTTTCCCGAGGACCAAGCAACTCAAGACTCACGAGCTCGTGGATTTGCCAGAGTGGCCGGGATACCGAGGGTGCAGGGGGCAATCAATTGTGTTCACGTCCCCATGCGCCCGCCTGCAGGGGACAGGGACGTGTTCACAAACAGAAGGGGGACATACTCCATGAATATCCAGGTGGTATGCGACCCCCTCACGAGGATCATGAATGTCTGTGCAAGGTTCCCAGGGAGTGTGCATGACTCCTACATTCTGGCGCAGTCGTTCATCCCTGCGATGTTTGAGGGACGTCCCCCCCGGCTGAGGGGCTGGTTGCTCGGCGACAGGGGTTATCCGCTGAGGTCTTGGCTGATGACGCCTATATGGAGGCCTCAGACCAATGCGGAAACCCGATACAACGAGGCCCATGCAGCAACCAGGGGTGTGGTGGAGCGCTGCCTTGGCCTCCTGAAGATGAGATTCAGGTGCCTGGACCGCTCCGGAGGGGCCCTGCAGTACCAGGCCGACAGGGTCGCTCGCATTGTAGTGGTCTGCTGTGCGCTGCACAACATCGCGATGCAGAGGGGAGATGACCTGCTGCAGGAGGCGGAGGGAGAAGCCAATGGCAGTGGTGCCAGCACAGAGGAGGAGGAGTAGGAGGAGGTGGAGGGGGTGGAGGAGGAGGAGGAGGAGGAGAAGGAGGAGGTGGAGGTGGAGGAGGAGGAGGAGGAGAGGGAGGAGGAGAGGGAGGAGGAGGAGGAGGAGGACAGGGAGGAGGAGGAGGAGGAGAGGGAGGAGGAGGAGGAGAGGGAGGAGGAGGAGGCTGGCAGAGTGGCGGGCGCAGCACGCAGACACGACCCAGGTGCTGGTGATGTCCAGGAGGCGGCACGACGGACCCGGCGAGGATGGCGGGCACGCGATGCCTTGGTGGCAGCACGGTTCACGCATCGCATGTGACGCCCCCGCTGAACAGCAAACCACCATCTGCATCGATAGTCGTGCAGAGGGTCAACACACAACTGCCACCACCACAACCCCCCCCCCCCCCTCAGTGTACACTGCTCCACTTCGACATCACCCTTATCACTGGGTCCAGACCGTATGGCACAACATTGATGGCTGTGTCAGCGGGTGTGATCACTGCCATGTGGAATGATGACAGCCCGCTCTGCGAAGAGCTGTGAGCTCAGAATCGTTAGAGAGAGTCTGACCCATGGCAATAGCTGAACCATCCACCTTGGTGGCCGCTGAGTTCGTCACGGACACTCCATCACATGCCCGTGTGGGCTAGCTGTGGGAGGGGGTGGGGGGGAAGGGACTGCACACCCGGCACCGAAGTTTCACCGCTCGTCAACCCCAGCGACACTCGGTCACCATCACGATTCCTGTGGC
>NW_024055540.1:0-30317 GCF_902713615.1 Scyliorhinus canicula | reverse complement strand
GGCCCGGCTGTGTCTGGGCCATGGCTGTGACTGTGGCCATGGCTGTGACTGGGCCATGGCTGTGACTGGGCCATGGCTGTGTCTGGGCCATGGCTGTGACCTGGGCCATGGCTTGGTCTGGGCCCATGGCTGTGACTGGGGCCATGGCTTGGACTGTGCCATGGCTGTGACTGGGCCATGACCTGCTGAGACTGGGCCATGGCGTGCTGTGGATGGGCCATGGCGTGCTTGTGACTGGGCCATGGCGTGCTGTGACTGGGCCATGACCTGCTTGAGACTGGGCCATGGCGTGCTTGTCTGGGCCATGGCTGTGACTGGGCATGGCTGTGATGGGCCATGGCTGTGGACTGGGCCATGGCTGTGACTGGGCCATGGCTGTGTCTGGGCCATGGCGTGCTGTGACTGGGCCATGGCTGTGACTGGGCCATGGCTGTGACTGGGCCATGGCGTGCTGTGACTGGGCCATGACCTGCTGAGACTCGGCCAAGGCCCGCAGGGCGCCGGCAATGTCGTGTTGCCTCTGGCACATTGCTGCCTGCGAGAGGGCAGCCCTGTCCAGGGCCGAGGATGACGCGTGCACATTAACCCCAACGCCTTGCATAACCTGACCCATTGCCTCCACCGCGGATGCCACCCGTGCGGTGTCGGCCTGGGTCACTGCCAAGAGCGGCACCACTCCCTGCTCGTGGACGCGGATCGACTCCTCTAACAGCGTCTGCAGAGTCTGGAAGGCAGCCCTCATCCCGTCGTTGTTTCCCTGGGTTTCTTGAGGCATCGGCTGTGCGGGTGGGTTGAGAAACTCCAGGAACTCGGAAAACATCTGGGAGCCAGCTGGATGCTGGGCCTGGCCTCCGCCAGTCCGGGCCCTCGGCTGCTCCGACCTCCACCTGCTGTACCTGCTCAGCTGTGATGTGCGACCCAGACTGTGACCCAGGAGCCTCATCACTAAATAGGCCGGCCGGGGTGAGTGTCTCTGGGATGGTGGATGGTGTGGGAGATAGCAGTGCCGCAAGCCTTAGGTTGTCTGTGTTTAACGCCTCCTCAATGGTGTGGGGCCGCTCAGAGTCCGGAGGGTTATCGCTGGCCATTTCTGTGGCTTGTGGTATCGCCACCCTCTGGGCGTCCTGCTCCGCAGGTTGGGTTGGGGAGGATGGGACTCCCCGCTGATCGGGCACCCTCTGTCGTTCGGCCCCGGGTGAGGTGGGGCAGATGCCTGTGTCCGTCTGCAGCCAGACGGCCCTGGTCGTTCGGCATCACGTCCTAGGGAAGAGAATGAGACGGGTTATTTAGATTTGATCGGCAGGCCGCTGGACGGTCCTAGTGGGCAGCGTGTGAAGGGACAGAGGATGGGGGAGGTGTCCCAGTGGGCAGGGTGTGTGAAGGGACAGAGGATGGGGGAGGTGTCCCAGTGGGCAGGGTGTGTGAAGGACAGAGGTATGGGGGGAGGTGTCCCAGTGGGCAGGGTGTGGACAGAGGATGGGGGAGGTGTCCCAGTGGGCAGGGTGTGTGAAGGGACAGAGGATGGGGGAGGTGTCCCAGTGGGAAGGGTTAGTGAAGGGACAGAGGATGGGGGAGGTGTCCCAGTGGGCAGGGTGTGTGAAGGGACAGAGGATGGGGGAGGTGTCCAGTGGGAAGGGTGTGTGAAGCGACAGAGGATGGGGGAGGTATCCCAGTGGGCAGTGTGTGTGAAGGACAGAGGATGGGGGAGGTCCCAGTGGGCAGTGTGTGTGAAGGGACAGAGGATGGGGGAGGTGTCCCAGTGGGCAGGGTGTGAAGGGACAGAGGATGGGGGAGGGCGGTGGGGGGGGGGGGGTTTGCCATGCAGGGTTGTCTCACTTGTTGCAGCTCCGCCAACCTCGCTTTGCGCGATCTCCCGGGTGGCAGATCCCCCAACAAGGTCCAGTGCCCTCTGCTCAAACGTGGTGAGGGGGTGCAGAATGGGCGAACCCCCTCCAGTCTTGTTCCGGGGCACAGGTAGATCATTACAATACGGCAGGTATCAGCAGGCCGTTCAGATACTGGCACAGGTTGGGGGTCAAAGTGTAACAAGGCCATTGCATCTCTCCAGGGGGGCCAGAGCGCTGGGTCTGTGACTACTTAGAGAACCACCCTCAACTCACTCTGCCCCAATCCCCGATGCCCTCTACGTGGGAGGATGATGCCCCTCCTCTGCTCGATTGAATCCAGCAGCGTCACGACGTCAGCCTCCAAGAATCGCGGTGCTGCTCTCCTTGGCTCCGACATCTTGGCCTACAGTTTCTGTGCCTACCCGCACCTTTTTACGGTGTCGGGCGGCGTCACGTGGGCGTGTTCGTGTCGTCGCCACGTTCCGGAGTCATCGCCCACGTGATTTACGCGGCCCCATTCCTAGCCCGTTTCCTGGACGTGAATACATCGGAAACGGGGCCGTGTCGGGTCGGGTCGTTTTCACGGCCGACTTTGCGATTTTCCGCGGGTGCGGAGAATCTCGCCCGCCTCCCGATGGGAGAATTGCACCCAAGGTAGATTTTGTCATTGTGTTATCCTTATATACCTGTAAAGATATAGCTAGGGTGCAGAGGAAGTGCATTTTAGTTCATCTTTTCTTGTTTAGTAAATGTGTTATTTTCTTGTTGAAAGTTTATCAGCTGACCCCTCTGACCTCAGTAGTCACGCTCCATGTATGTAAATAGAAAAATAGAAGTTATTACCTATGGAGCAGGTACCACCCTAACACCTGAATTGTCCAGCCGTAACCTCAGCTGGCATCATTACTCTTGCCACTGATATATGTTTGCAAGTTGACCCAACCTGTTGGCTGCATTATAAATTGACCAGCGAGGGTGCAGAGGAGATTGACCAGGATGTTCCCTGGGCGGCAGTATTTCAGCGATGAAGAGAGGCTGGTTAGGCTGAGGTTGTTCTCCTGACAGAGATGGGGGAAACTCTTCCTGCTGGTAAAAGGATCAAGGACAAGAGGGCACAAATTTAGTGATTTTCAAAAGAAGCAAATGTGATGTGAGAAAAAATCTATTTCACACAAGGAGTGGGTTAGAATCTGGAATGTACTGTCAGGAAGTGTGGTGGAGGCAGGTTCAATCATTGATTATTGAACTCCCTGTTGGACTGTGACTTTAATAAGGACACGGGGAGTCCACAGCGACGGACATAAAGTAACGTAGTTTTATTTTCAACAGAATATATACACTGCCTGGTAGATCCCGACTGTGTTCCTGTTCTGTTGGCACCTTACTGGCTGACCTTTTATACCGAGGTGAATATAGATTCCCTGTCCCAAGTGCGGGAGCCCGTTCTCCGCAAGGACCTTGGGGGAGATAATCATTCCTACACTGTCGGCCCATGTGGGATATTGCTCCATCTTAAACCCTTTTTAAAATATCCTATACATGTATTGTCTCAATGCAAAAATCCTCCCTCCCACCCTCCCCTCCCACAGAAGGCCATTTGCCTGTTTTGACTTAAGGTTGCAATCTCTCTCAGCTAAAGTACAGCATTCAACACATTCTCCCTCTCTTTAGATCTGGTGAAGAATCGGCAGACTTGAAATGTTTGCAATGATATGTATAATCTGAGGAGAGTAAATGGTTAACAAGATGATGTTCATGTATATCAACACTAGATGGCATCAGTGAGTAGTCTTAGAAAAGACTGTGCCTCTAAGAATTCTGGGAGAAGCTGATAGAGATGGATAGTGTGAGGTTGACTTAGAGTTTAGGTTGTATTAGGGAGAGGTAACTATTTACTGTAACATAGATTCAATACAATTATTTTTTTCCTGTTTATCAGTGGAGTGTGCAAACCATTTCACGTAGTGTTAAATAAACTAGCGTTGGTTTAAATATATAACCTAATGTTCTTTGTAAACACTACGACTTTGGCTATCTTGGAGAACAAGACAAGGAACATTACATGGTACCAGGTAATTACCGAAGTAATTTAGGTAAAATTAGTTAGGATCTTAGAAGAAAGAAAATCAGCCCGTGTTGAGACTTTGATGGCAAGGCTGCTTCCAGACCTGTTACATCAACTCACCCAGACAAGTCCAGACCTCATGGAGAAACTGCAGACTCTGAAACAGTTCCGGACTTCTGGTAAAATTGATGTCAATTCAAAAATATTCCTGGAGGAATTTCAACTGTCCCTCTCTGCCTCAGATGTAGAAACTGCTGGTGATAACAGAAAACTTCTGTTATTTCTAACAATGGCTGGACCGCAGGCTATTGAACGATATAACTCCTTCCAACTTTCCATGGAAGATGATAAAAATAAATTTAATGTAGTTATTGAAAAATGTGATCTTCGTTGCTCAAATTATTGAAACTTATGAGCAATTTGTCTTTAAAACAAGACAGCAGAAAGATGGAGGATCCGTAAATTGCTTCATTACTGATTTCAGATTAAAGTCACAAAACTGCAATTTCTCAATTTTGGCAGATTCGATGGTCAGGAATCAAATCGTTCTTGGCATCAAAATATGGGAAACTCAGAGAACGTTTATTAAGGCAGAAAAAAATTAAAATTGGAAGATGGAATTGAAACGTGTAGAGCGAATGAAATATCCAAGAATCAATATTCAGAAACGCTGATAAAGTAAGACGGTGTGAAAACGCATCTTGCGGCTGACTGCGTTGGATCTGTGGCGCAGTTGAGAAACAAGCACATTTCAGACAGCAACCATATTGCACATGTTCATTGTCGTTCTGCACATGCACACAACACGATTTGGACGAAGACCGTTCTGCGCATGTGCGCAACTAATTTGCACATGACAAAAGCAATGTCCTGACACGTGGACATGGTGGACATGCCCACCCACATAACAAATGGCAACACATGGAAATATTTGGTCCAAATATAGCAACCTGAATCACTTTGCTGTTCAATGCTGCACTGCATTAAAAGGGACACACTTTAAAACTGCAAATTGACTGAAGAAACAAACAAATGTTCAGTGTTAATACAAATGTGGAAACCTCTAAATTGGGTAAGCCTAATGTTAATATAGATGCTTATTGTCTTGAAGGTTATTTCTTTGTCGGAATTGTGGAGAAGTACCAGACAACTGGAAAGAACACTTCCTATCCACAGATGCTGCATCCCACAGAATTGATGAACACGGGATCCGAATCGAAAACTCCATTACAAGTCAGTGGTTCTGAGATGGTGTTCAAACTGGACATCTGCATCTGCAAATGTAATCAATACTTTTGATTTGTCACAACTTTGTCATATTCCCAAGATTCAGAAAACTGATTGTCAGTTACGTGACGACAATGGTCACACGTTTACTTCTTTAGGATCAAACTATCTCTCAGTGACTACAACGATACTGTGATACTCTTGCAGTTTGAGATTGTTGAGGCTAGAATTCATCACTGTCAGATGCACAAGACAGTCAAGACTTACACCTTGTGAAACAAATCCACAGCACAGACACACCTCTTCCACCTGTGCAAGAAGGTATTGGAAATATCCTCACTAGATTTTCTCAGGTATTTGAAGGTACATAGAACATAGAACATAGAACACTACAGCGCAGTACGGGCCCTTCGGCCCTCGATGTTGCGCCGACCTGTGAAACCATCTGAAGCCTATCTGACCTACACTATTCCATATTCATCCATATGTCTATCCAGTGACCACTTAAATACCCTTAAAGTTGGCGAGTCTACTACTATTGCAGGCAGGGCGTTCCACACCCCTACTACTCTCTGAGTAAAGAAACTGCCTCTGACATCTGTCCTATATCTCTCACCCCTCAATTTAAAGCTATGTCCCCTCGTGTTGGTCATCACCATCCGAGGAAAAAGACTCTCACTGTCCACCCTATCTAACCCTCTGACTATCTTATATGTCTCTATTAAGTCACCTCTCAGCCTTCTCCTCTCTAACGAAAACAACCTCAATTCCCTGAGCCTTTCCTCGTAAGACCTTCCCTCCATACCAGGCAACATCCTAGTAAATCTCCTCTGAACCCTTTCCAAAGCTTCCACATCCTTCCTATAATGTGGTGACCAGAACTGCACGCAGTACTCCAGGTGTGGCCGCACCAGAGTTATGTACAGCTGCAGCATGACCTTGTGGTTCCGAAACTCAATCCCCCTGCTTATAAAGGCTAGCACACCATATGCCTTCTTAACAGCCCTATTAACCTGGGTGGCAACTTTCAGGGATTTATGTACCTGGATGCCGAGATCTCTCTGTTCATCTACACTACCAAGAATCTTGCCATTAGCCCAGTACTCTGCATTCCTGTTACTCCTTCCAAAGTGAACCACCTCACACTTTTCCGCATTAAACTCCATCTGCCACCTCTCAGCCCAGCTCTGCAGCTTATCTATGTATGTACTCTTCCTTACCAATACAAAAATCAACAAAAGGTGAATGCTAAACCAGTGGTACTTAGAACATAACATAAGAACATAAGAACTAGGAGCAGGAGTAGGCCATCTGGCCCCTCGAGCCTGCTCCGCCATTCAATGAGATCATGGCTGATCTTTTGTGGACTCAGCTCCACTTTCCGGCCCGAACACCATAACCCTTAATCCCTTTATTCTTCAAAAAACTATCTATCTTTACCTTAAAAACATGTAATGAAGGAGCCTCAACTGCTTCACTGGGCAAGGAATTCCATAGATTCACAACCCTTTGGGTGAAGAAGTTCCTCCTAAACTCAGTTCCAAATCTACTTCCCCTTATTTTGAGGCTATGCCCCCTAGTTCTGCTGTCACCCGCCAGTGGAAACAACCTGCCCGCATCTATCCTATCTATTCCCTTCATAATTTTAAATGTTTCTATAAGATCCCCCCTCATCCTTCTAAATTCCAACGAGTACAGTCCCAGTCTACTCAACCTCTCCTCATAATCCAACCCCTTCAGCTCTGGTATTAACCTAGTGAATCTCCTCTGCACACCCTCCAGCGCCAGTACGTCCTTTCTCAAGTAAGGAGACCAAAACTGAACACAATACTCCAGGTGTGGCCGCACTAACACCTTATACAATTGCAACATAACCTCCCTAGTCTTAAACTCCATCCCTCTAGCAATGAAGGACAAAATTCCATTTGCCTTCTTAATCACCTGTTGCACTTGTAAACCAACCTTCTGTGACTCATGCACTAGCACACCCAAGTCTCTCTGAACAGCGGCATGCTTTAATATTTTATCGTTTAAATAATAATCCCGTTTGCTGTTATTCCTACCAAAATGGATAACCTCACATTTGTCAACATTGTATTCCATCTGCCAGACCCGAGCCCATTCACTTAACCTATCCAAATCCCTCTGCAGACTTCCAGTATCCTCTGCACTTTTCGCTTTACCACTCATCTTAGTGTCATCTGCAAACTTGGACACATTGCCCTTGGTCCCCAACTCCAAATCATCAATGTAAATTGTGAACAATTGTGGGCCCAACACGGATCCCTGAGGGACACCACTAGCTACTGATTGCCAACCAGAGAAACACCCATTTATCCCAACTCTTTGCTTTCTATTAATTAACCAATCCTCTATCCATGCTACTACTTTACCCTTAATGCCATGCATCTTTATCTTATGCAGCAACCTTTTGTGTGGCACCTTGTCAAAGGCTTTCTGGAAATCAGGATATACCACATCCATCGGCTCCCCGTTATCTACTGCACTGGTAATGTCCTCAAAAAATTCCACTAAATTAGTTAGGCACGACCTGCCTTTTACGAACCCATGCTGCGTCTGCCCAATGGGACAATTTCTATCCAGATGCCTCGCAATTTCTTCCTTGATGATAGATTCCAGCATCTTCCCTATTACCGAAGTTAAACTCACTGGCCTATAATTTCCTGCTTTCTGCCTACCTCCTTTTTTAAACAGTGGCGTCACGTTTGCTAATTTCCAATCCACCGGGACCACCCCAGAGTCTAGTGAATTTCGGTAAATTATCACTAGTGCATCTGCAATTTCCCTAGCCATCTCTTTTAGCACTCTGGGATGCATTCCATCAGGGCCAGGAGACTTGTCTACCTTTAGCCCCATTAGCTTGCCCATCACTCCCTCCTTAGTGATAACAATCATCTCAAGGTCCTCACCTGTCATAGCCTCATTTCTATCAGTCACTGGCATGTTATTTGTGTCTTCCACTGTGAAGACCGACCCAAAAAACCTGTTCAGTTCCTCAGCCATTTCCTCATTTCCCATTATTAAAACTCCCTTCTCATCCTCTAAAGGACCAATATTTACCTTAGCCAATCTTTTTTGTCTTATATATTTGTACAAACTTTTACTGTCTGTTTTTATATTCTGAGCAAGTTTACTCTCATACTCTATCTTACTCTTCTTTATAGCTTTTTTAGTAGCTTTCTGTTGCCCCCTAAAGATTTCCCAGTCCTCTAATCTCCCAGCAATCTTTGCCACTTTATATGCTTTTTCCTTTAATTTGATACTCTCCCTTATTTCCTTAGATATCCACGGTCGATTTTCCCTCTTTCTTCCGTCCTTCCTTTTTGTTGGTATAAACCTTTGCTGAGCACTGTGAAAAATCGCTTGGAAGGTTCTCCACTGTTCCTCAACTGTTCCACCATAAAGTCTTAGCTCCCAGTCTACCTTAGCTAGTTCTTCTCTCATCCCCTTGTAATCTCCTTTGTTTAAACACAAAACACTAGTATTTGATTTTACTTTCTCACCCTCCATCTGTATTTTAAATTCCACCATATTGTGATCGCTCCTTCCGAGAGGATCCCTAACTATGAGATCATGAATCAATCCTGTCTCATTACACAGGACAAGATCTAGGACCGCTTGTTCCCTCGTAGGTTCCATTACATACTGTTCTAGGAAACTATCGCGGATACATTCTATAAACTCCTCCTCACGGTTGCCTTGACCGACCTGGTTAAACCAATCGACATGTAGATTAAAATCCCCCATGATAACTGCTGTACCATTTCTACATGCATCAGTTATTTCTTTGTTTATTGCCTGCCCCACCATCTCGTTACTATTTGGTGGCCGATAGACTACTCCTATCAGTGCCTTTTTCATCTTACTATTCCTGATTTCCACCCAAATGGATTCAACCTTATCCTCCATAGCACCGATGTCATCCCTTACTATTGCCCGGATGTCATCCTTAAATAACAGAGCAACACCACCTCCCTTACCATCCACTCTGTCCTTCCGAATAGTTTGATACCCTCGGATATTTAACTCCCAGTCGTGACCATCCTTTAACCATGTTTCAGTAATGGCCACTAAATCATAGTCATTTACGATGATTTGTGCCACCAACTCATTTACTTTATTCCGAATACTACGAGCATTCAGGTAAAGTACACTTATGTTAGTTTTTTTACCTCTGTTTTGAATCTTAACATCTCCAGTTTTATTCCTTTTGTTATTACTGGGCCTATTCACTGAGCTCCCCTCAGTCACTGTACCTTGTACTGTCACCCTTATGGATTTCTGACTATGTCTTCTCTGCCTTGCACTTTTCCCCTTACTTCCTTTTGTTTCTGTCCCTGTTTTACTACCTTCCAACTTCCAGCATTGGTTCCCATCCCCCTGCCACATTAGTTTAAACCCTCCCCAACAGCTCTAGAAAACACCCCCCCTAGGACATCGGTTCCAGTCCTGCCCAAGGGCAGACCGTCCGGTTTGTACTGGTCCCACCTCCCTCAGAACCGGTCCCAATGCCCCAGGAATTTGAATCCCTCCCTCTTGCACCATCTCTCGAGCCACGCATTCATCCTATCTATCCTGACATTCCTACTCTGACTAGCTTGTGGCACTGGTAGCAATCCTGAGATTACTACCTTTGAGGTCCTACTTTTTAGTTTAACTCCTAACTCCCTGAATTCCACTTGTAGGACCTCATCCCGTTTTTTACCTATATCGTTGGTGCCTATGTGCACCACGACAGCTGGCTGTTCACCCTCCCCCCCCCAGAATGTCCTGCAGCCGCTCCGAGACATCCTTGACCCTTGCACCAGGGAGGCAACATACCATCCTGGAGTCTCGATTGCGTCCACAGAACCGGCTGTCTATTCCCCTTACGATCGAGTCCCCTATCACTATAGCCCTGCCATTTTTCTTCCTGCCCTGCTGTGCAACAGAGCCAGCCACGGTGCCATGAACCTGGCTGCTGCTGCCTTCCCCTGGTGAGCCATCTCCCTCAACAGTATCCAAAGCGGTATATCTGTTTTGCAGGGAGATGACCGCAGGGGACACCTGCACTGCCTGCCTACTCTTGCTCTTTCTTTTGGTCACCCATTTTCTATCTCCCCCAGTAACCTTCACCTGCGGTGTGACCAACTCGCTAAACGTGCTATCCACGACCTCCTCAGCATCGCGGATGCTCCAAAGTGAGTCCATCCGCAGCTCCAGAGCCGTCAAGCGGTCTAACAAGAGCTGCAACTGAACACACTTCTTGCACGTGAAGGAGCCAGGGACAGCGGACGTGTCCCTGAGCTCCCACATCGCACACGAGGAGCATGACACTGGTCTGGGATCTCCTGCCATGTCTTAAACCCTTGGTAAACTTAAACAACTACAATTTCAAAATAAAAATAAGTAAATTAGACAATGAAAAGAAAAAGAGAGACTACTTACCAGTCACTTACCAGGGTTAAAGAGCACCTCCTCACACTCTGCACCGAATTACCAAATTTCAATCCTCCACTCTGTACGAGTCTCACTCCGGATGAGTCTCCTGGAAAGTGCTTGCTTTCCTATCTATCACCCCTCAATTTAAAGCTATGTCCCCTCGTGTTGGTCATCACCATCCGAGGAAAAAGACTCTCACTGTCCACCCTATCTAACCCTCTGACTATCTTATATGTCTCTATTAAGTCACCTCTCAGCCTTCTCCTCTCTAACGAAAACAGCCTCAAACCCCTGAGCCTTTCCTTGAAAGACCTTCCCTCCATACCAGGCAACATCCTAGTAAATCTCCTCTGAACCCGTTCCAAATCTTCCACACCCTTCCTATAATGTGGTGACCAGAACTGCACGCAGTACTCCAGGAGCGGCCGCACCAGAGTTATGTACAGCTGCAGCATGACCTTGTGGTTCCGAAACTCAACCCCCCTACTGATAGGGGCTAGCACACCATATGCCTTCTTAACGGCCCTATTAACCTGGGTGGCAACTTTCAGGGATTTATGTACCTGGATGCCGAGATCTCTCTGTTCATCTACACTACCAAGAATCTTGCCATTAGCCCAGTACTCTGCATTCCTGTTACTCCTTCCAAAGTGAACCACCTCACACTTTTCCGCATTAAACTCCATCTGCCACCTCTCAGCCCAGCTCTGCAGCTTATCTATGTCCCTCTGTATCCTATAACATCCTTCAGCACTATCCACAACTCCACCGACCTTCGTGTCATCTGCAAATTTACTAACCCATCCTTCTACACCCTCTTCCAGGTCATTTATAAAAATGACAAACAGCAGTGGCCCCAAAACAGATCCTTGCGGTACACCACTAGTAACTGAACTCCAGGATGAAAATTTGCCATCAACCACCACCCTCTGTCTTCTTTCAGCTAGCCAATTACTGATCCAAACCGCTAAATCACCTTCAATTCCATACTTCCTTATTTTCTGCAATAGCCTACCGTGGGGAACCTTATCAAACGCCTTACTGAAATCCATATACACCACATCAACAGCTTTACCCTCATCCACCTGTTTGGTCACCTTCTCAAAAAACTCAATAAGGTTTGTGAGGCATGACCTACCATTCACAAAACCGTGTTGAGTATCGCTAATCAACTTGTTCTTTTCAAGATGATTATAAACCTTATAAACTTTTCCAACATTTTACCCACAACCGAAGTAAGGCTCACAGGTCTATAATTACCAGGGTTGTCTCTACTCCCCTTCTTGAACAAGGGGACAACATTTGCTATCCTCCAGTCTTCCGGCACTATTCCTGTCGACAAAGACGACCTAAAGATCAAGGACAAAGGCTCTGCAATCTCCTCCCTGGCTTCCCAGAGAATCCTAGGATAAATCCCATCTGGCCCAGGGGACTTATCTATTTTGACATTTTCTAAAATTGCTAACACCTCCTCCTTTTGAACCTCAATTCCATCGAGCCTGGTCGACTGAACCTGAGTGTTCTCCTCGACAACATTGTCTTTCTCCAGTGTAAACACTGACGAAAAATATCCATTTAATGCTTCCCCTATCTCCTCTGATTCCACACACAACTTTCCACTACTATCCTTGATTGGCCCTAATCTTACTCTAGTCATTCTTTTGTTCCTGATATACCTATAGAAAGCCTCAGGGTTTTCCTTGATCCTATCCGCCAACAACTTTTCGTGTCCTCTCCTCGCTCTTCTTAACTCTCCCTTTAGGTCCTTCCTGGCTAACTTGTAACTCTCAAGTGCCCTAACTGAGCCTTCATGTCTCATCCTAACATAAGCCTTCTTCTTCCTCTTGACAAGTGCTTCAACTTCCTTAGTAAACCACGGTTCCCTAGCTCGACAACTTCCTCCCTGCCTGACAGGTACATACTTATCAAGGACACGCAGTAGCTGTTCCTTGAAAAAGCTCCACATTTCGATTGCACCCATCCCCTGCAGTTTCCTTCCCCATCCTATACATCCTAAATCTTGCCGAATAGCATCATAATTGCCTTTCCCCCAGCTATAATTCTTGCCTTGCGGTATATACCTATCCCTGCCCATTGCTAAAGTAAACATAACCGAGTTGTGATCACTATCACCAAAGTGCTCACCTACATCTAAATCTAACACCTGGCCGGGTTCATTACCCAGTACCAAATCCAATGTGGCCTTGCCCCTTGTTGGCCTGTCTACATACTGTGTCAGAAAACCCTCCTGCACACACTGCACAAAAACTGACCCATCTATAGTACTCGAACTATAGTATTTCCAGTCAATATTTGGAAAGTTAAAGTCCCCCATAACAACTACCCTGTTACTCTCGCTCCTGTCAAGAATCATCTTTGCAAACCTTTCCTCTACATCTCTGGAACTATTCGGGGGTCTATAGACAACTCCCAACAGGGTGACCTCTCCTCTACTGTTCCTAACCTCGGCCCATACTGCCTCAGTAGACGAGTCCTCAAGCGTCCTTTCTCCCGCCGTAATACTTTCCTTGATTAACAATGCCACACCCTTTTACCATCTTCTCTGTTCTTACAGAAATATCTAAATCCTGGAACCTGCAACAACCATTCCTGTCCCTGCTCTACCCATGTCTCCGAAATCGCCACAACATCGAGATCCCAGGTACTAACCCGTGCTGCAAGCTCACCCACCTTATTCCGGATGCTCCTGGCGTTGAAGTAGACACACTTCAAACCAGCGTCCTCTTGCCGGTGCCCTCTTTCAAACTTTTAACCCTATCCCTGACCTCACTACTCTCAACATCCTGTACACTGGGACTACAATTTAGGTTCCCATCCCCCTGCTGAATTAGTTTACCCCCCCCCGAAGAGCACTAGCAAATCTCCCCCCCCAGGATATTGGTACCCCTCTGGTTCAGGTGAAGACCATCCTGTTTGTAGAGGTCCCACCTACCCCAGAATGAGCCCCAATTATCCAGGAAACCAAAACCCTCCCTCCTGCACCATCCCTGTAGCCACGTGTTCAACTCCTCCCTCTCCTTATTTCTCACTTCGCTAGCACGTGGCACGGGTAACAACCCAGAGATAACAACTCTGTTTGTTCTAGCTCTCAGCTTCCACCCTAGCTCCCTGAATTTCTGTCTCAAATCCCCATCTCTCTTCCTACCTATGTCGTTGGTACCTATGTGGACCACGACTTGGGGCTGCTCCCCCTCCCCTTTAAGGATCCCAAAAACACGATCAGAGACATCACGAACCCTGGCACCTGGGAGGCAACACACCAACCGTGAGTCTCTTTCGTTCCCACAGAACCTCCTGTCTGTTCCTCTAACTATGGAGTCCCCAATGACAAGTGCTCTGTTCCTCTTCTTCCTTCCCTTCTGAGCAACAGGGACAGACTATGTGCCAGAGACCTGTGCCCCATTGCTTACCCCTGGTAAGTCGTCCCCCGCAACAGTATCCAAAACGGTATACTTGTTATAGAGGGGAACGACCCCAGGGAATCCCTGCACTGCCTGCCGGTTCCCTCTCCCTCCCCTGACGGTAACCCATCTACCTTCTTCTTTTACCTGAGGTGTGACTACCTCCCTATAACTCCTCTCAATAACCACTTCTGCCTCCCGAATGATCCGAAGTTCATCCAGCTCCAGCTCCAGGTCCCTAACGCAGTTCTCGAGGAGCTGGAGTTGAGTGCACTTCCCGCAGATGTAGTCAGAAGGGACACTAGAGGTGACCCTTTCCTCCCACATTCTGCAGGAGGAACATTCAACTACCCTAGCCTCCATTCCCACTGAACTAACTTCCCAACTACTGAAAACTAAAAAAAAAATTATTAGTTTAGCAATCCGACGGACAGAACATTTTTTTTTTGGTTAGAGGAAGAGGATGGGTGGGAGACACTACGTAAGTAGTGTTTCGGGTAAAGCTGTCACTCGAGAACAGCCCCTTCACAAACCACCTTCAACTTACGCTGACCGCACTGCACGTATGCAAATCTCCCGGAACAGCCAATCAGAAGCTCTGCTCTGCTGCCCCCTGCTGGATGCTCGCCTTCTGTCGAACTCCTCGGGTCACTGATGCAGGTGAACCTTCAACTTACGCCTACCGCACTGCACGTATGCAAATATCCCCGGAACAGCCAATCAGAAGCTCTGCTCTGCTGCCCCCTGCTGGATCCAGTTGTGAATGGTTCAGTTCCCTAGCCAGATTTGAGAGTCGTTTCACTGCCCAGTAGTGAATGAGTCAATTCCCTCTCCATGTTTGAGTCTGCCTTTTCCCTGTCAGTTGTGAATGGATCAGTCCCCTGTCCAGATTTGAGTATGTCTATCATCTGTCCGGGAAGTGAATGAGTTACTTCCTCCTCCAGATTGGAGTGTGCCTTTCTACTGTCCAGTTGTGAATGTGTCAGTTCCTCATCCATATTTAGAACATAGAACATAGAACAGTACAGCACAGAACAGGCCCTTCGGCCCTCGACGTTGTGCTGAGCCATGATCACCCTACTCAAACACACGTATCCACCCTATACCCGTAACCCAACAACCCCCCCCCCCCCCCCCCGCAACCTTACTTTTTTAGGACACTACGGGCAATTTAGCATGGCCAATCCACCTTGAGTGCGTCTTTCTCCTGTCCAGTTAAGGATGGATCAGTTCCCTAAACAGCCTCGACTGTGGTGTACTGTTGCCCAGAATGTGAATGGACAATGCCCTCTCCAGGTTTGACTCTCTTTCCCTGACCAGTTGTGAATGGATCAGTTCCCTGTCCACATTTGAGTGTGTCCTTCCCCTGTCCAGTTGTGGATGGCTCAGTTCCCTGTCTAGATTTGAGTGTGTCTTTCCCCTGTCCAGTTGTGGATGGATCAGTTCCCTGTCCAGATTTGAGTGTGTCTTTCCCCTGTCCAGTTGTGGATGGATCAGTTCCCTGTCCAGATTTGAGTGTGTCCTTCCCCTGTCCAGTTGTGGATGGCTCAGTTCCCTGTCTAGATTTGAGTGTGTCTTTCCCCTGTCCAGTTGTGGATGGATCAGTTCCCTGTCCAGATTTGAGTGTGTCTTTCCCCTGTCCAGTTGTGGATGGATCAGTTCCCTGTCCAGATTTGAGTGTGTCCTTTCCCCTGTCCAGTTGTGGATGGCTCAGTTCCCTGTCCAGATTTGAGTGTGTCTTTCCCCTGTCCAGTTGTGGATGGATCAGTTCCCAGTCCTGATTTAAGTGTGTCTTTCCCCTGTCCAGTTGTGGATGGATCAGTTCCCTGTCCAGATTTGAGTGTGTCTTTCCCCTGTCCAGTTGTGGATGGATCAGTTCCCAGTCCTGATTTGAGTGTGTCTTTCCCCTGTCCAGTTGTGGATGGATCAGTTCCCTGTCCTGATTTGAGTGTGTCTTTCCCCTGTCCAGTTGTGGATGGATCAGTTCCCTGTGCAAATTTGAGAGTGCCTGTTCCCCTGCCAGTAGTGAATTGGTCAGCTCCTCTCCAGATTTGAGTCTGCCTATCCTCTGTCCAGTAAATGAATGAGTTATTTCCTCCACCAGATTGGAGTGTGCCTGTCTGCTGTTCAATTGTGAATGGGTCAATTCCCTGTCCAGATTTGAGTGTGTCTTTCTCCTGTCCAGCTGTGGATGGATCAGTCCCTAAACAGATTGACTGTGGTTTTCTTTTGTCCAGAAAGTGAATGGTCTGTTCCCTCTCCAGATTTGAGTGTTTTCCCCTGTCCAGTTGTGAATGGCTCAGTTCCTGTCCAGATTTGAATGTGCCTTTCCCCTGTCCAGTTGTGAATGTGTCTGTTCCCCATCCAGATTTGAGTGTGTCTTTCCCCTGACCAGTTGTGAATGGGTCAGTTCCCTGTCCAGATTTGAGTGTGTCTTTCCCCTGTCCACTTGTGAATGCGTTTGTTCCCCATCCAGATTTGTAAGTGTTTTTCTCCATTCTACATGTGAAATGGTCAGTTCCCTCTTACAGATTTGAATGTGAATTTCCCCTGTACAGTTGTGAATGGTCAGTTCCCTCTTACAGATTTGAGTGTGTCTTTATCATGTCCCGTTGTGAATGGATCAGTTCCCTGTCGATTTCAGTCTGTCTTTTCCCTCTCCTGTTATGAGGGAGTATTTGCTCTACAAAATAGTGAATCGGTTAGTTCCCTGTCCAGGTTTGACTATGTCTATCCTCTGTCCAGTAAGTGAATAATTTATTTCCTTCTCAAGAATGACGTGTGCCTTTTTGCTGTCCAGTTGTGAATGGGTCAGTTCCCTCCCCAGATTGAGTGTGTCTTTTTGATGGCCAGTTGTGAGTGGGTCAGTTCCCTGTCTCGATTTGAGTATGCCTTTCCCGTGTCCAGTAAGTGAATGAGTTATTTCCTCCTCCAGATTGGAATGTGCCTTTCCCCTGTTCAGTTGTGAATGGGTCAGTTCCCTGTCCAGATTTGAGTGTGTCTTTCCCCTGTCCAGTTGTGAATGTGTCAGTTCCCCTCTAGATTTGAGTGTGTATTTTCCTGTCCAGTTGTGGATGGATCAGTACCCTAAACAGATTTGACTGTGGTTTTCTGTAGTCCAGAAAGTGAATGGGTCAATTCATTCTCTTGATTTGAGTGTTTTCCCCTTTCCAGTTCTGCATGGGTCAGTTCCCTGTCGACATTTCAGTGTGTCTTTCCCCAATCCACTTATGAGGGAGACTTTCCCCTCTCCTGTTGTGAATGGTTCTGTTCCCTGTCCAGATTTGAATGTGCCTTTCCCCATTCTAGATGTGAAAAGGTCAGTTCCTTCTTCCAGATTTGATTGTGTCTTCTCCCTGGTCAAATATGAATGGGTCATGTACAGTTGGGTCGTGTCTGTGTCCAGAATTGAGTGTGGCTATCACTGTCCACTTGTGATCAGGTCAGATCCCAGCCCAGATTGGTGTGTGACTTTCCCCTGTCCAGTTTCTAATGGTGGGCTCCCTGTCCAGATGTGAGAGTGCCTTTACATGCCCAGATGTGAGTGGTTAGCTTCCTGTCCAGATTTGAGAGTCGTTTCACTGTCCAGTAGTAAATGGGTCAGTTCCCTACTCCAGGTTTGAGTCTGCCTTTTCCCTGTCAGTTGTGAATGAGTCAGTTCCCTGTCCAGGTTTGAGTATGTCTATCCTCTGTCCGGGAAGTGAATGAGTTTCTTCCTCCTCTAGATTGGAGTGTGCCTTTCTACTGTCCAGTTGTGAATGTGGCAGTTCCTCATCCATATTTGAGTGCTTCTTTCTCCTGTCCAGTTGAGGATGGATCAGTTCCCTAAACAGGTTTGACTGTGGTGTACTGTTGCCCAGAAAGTGAATGGACAATGCCCTCTCCAGATTTGACTCTCTTCCCCTGACCAGTTGTGAATGAGTCAGTTCCCTGTCCAGAGTTGAGTGTGTCTTTCGCCTGTCCAGTTGTGGATGGATCAGTTCCCTGTCCAGATTTGAGTGTGTCTTTCGCCTGTCCAGTTGTGAATGGATCAGTTCCCTGTCCAGATTTGAGTGTGTCTTTCCCCTGTCCAGTTGTGAATGGATCAGTTCCCTGTCCAGATTTGAGTGTGTCTTTCCCCTGTCCAGTTGTAAATGGGTCAATTCCCTGTCCAGATTTGAGTGTGTCTTTCGCCTGTCCAGTTGTGAATGGATCAGTTCCCTGTCCAGATTTGAGTGTGTCTTTCCCCTGTCCAGTTGTGGATGGGTCAGTTCCCTGTCCAGATTTGAGTGTGTCTTTCCCCTGTCCAGTTGTGGATGGCTCAGGACCCTAAAGAGCTTTGACTATGGTATTGTTTTGTCCTAAAAGCGAATCGACAATTCACTCCAGATTTGAGTATTTCCCCTGTATACTTGTGAATGAAACTGTTGCATGTCGACATTTCAGTGTGTCTTTCCCCTATCAACTTCTGAGTGAGACTTTCCCCTCTCATGTTGTGAATCGCTCAGTCCCTGTCCAGATTTGAATGTGCCTTTCCCCTGTCCAGTTGTGAATGGGGCAGTTCCCTGTCCAGATTTTAGTGTGTCTTTACCATGTCCAGTTGTGAATGGGTCAGTTCCCTGTCCAGATTTGAGTGTGTCTTTACCATGACCAGTTGTGAATGGTTCAGTTCCCTGTCCAGATTTGAATGTGTCTTTACCATGTCCAGCTGTGAATGGGTCAGTTCCCTGTCCAGGTTTAAGAGTGTCTTTCCCCTGTCCACTTGTGAATGCGTCTGTTCCCCAATCCAGAATTGTAAATGTCTTTCTCCATTCTACATGTGAAATGGTGTGTTCCCTCTTCAGATTTGAGTGTGTCTTTCCAATGTCCAGTTGTGGATGGGTGTGTTCCCTCTCCACATTTGAATGTGAATTTCCCCTGTACAGTTGTGAATGGGTCAGTTCCCTTCCCAGATTTGTGTGCCTTTCCACTGTCCAGTTGTGAATGGGTCAGTTCCCTGTCCAGATTTGAGTGTGTCTTTCCCCTGTCCAGTTGTGAATGGGGACAGATCCCTGTCCAGATGTGAGTGTGTCTTTCCCCTGTCCAGTTGTGAACGGGGCAGATCCCTGCCTAGATTTGAGTGTGTCTTTCCCCTGTCCAGTTGTGAACGGGGCAGATCCCTGCCTAGATTTGTGTGTGCCTTTCCCCTGTCCAGTTGTGAACGGGGCAGATCCCTGCCTAGATTTGAGCGTGCCTTTCCACTGTCCAGTTGTGAACGGGGACAGATCCCTGGCCAGATTTGTGTGTGCCTTTCCGTTATGCAGAAGTGAAAGGGTCAGAACTCTCCAGATGTGTGTGCCGTTCCCCTGAGCAGTTCAGAATGTGTCAATTCCCTGTCCAGATTTGAGTGTGTGTTTCTACTATCCAATTGTGAATGGGTCAGTTCCCTGTCCACATTTGAGTGTGTGTTTCTACTATCCAATTGTTAATGGGTCAATTCCCTGTCCAGATTTGAGTGTGTGTTTCTACTATCCAATTGTGAATGGGTCAGTTCCCTGTCCAGATTTGAGTGTGTGTTTCTACTATCCAATTGTGAATGTGTCAATTCCCTGTCCAGATTTGAGTGTGTGTTTCTACTATCCAATTGCGAATGGGTCAGTTCCCTGTCCACATTTGAGTGTGTGTTTCTACTATCCAATTGCGAATGGGTCAGTTCCCTGTCCAGATTTGAGTGTGTGTTTCTACTATCCAATTGTGAATGTGTCAGTTCCCTGTCCAGATTTGAGTGTGTGTTTCTACTATCCAATTGTGAATGTGTCAATTCCCTGTCCAGATTTGAGTGTGTGTTTCTACTATCCAATTGTGAATGGGTCAGTTCCCTGTCCAGATTTGAGTGTGCCTTTCCCCTGTCCAGTTGTGAATGGGTCAGTTCCCTGTCCAGATGTGAGTGTGCCTTTCTCCTGTTCAGTTGTGGATGTTTCAATACCATAAACAGCTTTGATTGTCTTTTTCTTTTGCCCAGAAAATTAATGGTCTTTTCACACTCCAGATTGACATATTTCCCCTCTCCAGTTGTGAATGGATCAGTTCCCTGTCGAGATTTTATTGTGTTTTTCCCCTCTCCAGTTGTGAGGGAGTATTTCCCCATTCCAGTTGTGAATGGGTCAGTTCCCTCTTGCAGATTTGAATGTGTCTGTTCTCTGCTCAATTTTGAATGGGTCGTGTCTGTGTCCAGATGTGAGTGTGGCTATCGCCTGTCCACTTGTGGTAAGGTTAGTTCCCTGCCCAGATTGGTGTGTGCCTTTCCACTGTCCAGATTTGTGTGTTCGGTTCCCTGTCCAGATTTGAGAGTGCCTTCACATGTCCGGATGTGAATGGTTACTTCCCTATTGGTTTCAGTGTATCTTTCCCCTGTCCAGTTGTGAATGGGTCTGTTCCCAGTCGAGATGTGAATGCCTTTCACCTGTCCAGTGGGTCAGTTCCTGAAACATATTTTATTGTGTCTTTGCCGTCTTCAGCGCTGAATGGTCAATTCTATTTCCAGATATAAGCGTTCCGTTCCACTGTCCAGTAATGAATGTCCAGTTTCCTGACCAGTTTGAGGGAGTCTTTCCCCCATCTAATTGAAACTGCTCAGTTCCCTCTCCAGAATTGAGTGTGTTTTTCTCCTGTTCAGTTGTGAATGGGTTTGTCCCCTGTTGAGCTTTCAGTGTGGCTTTCCACTGTTCTGTTATGAAAGTTTACATCACTGTCCGGATTTTAGTGTGTTTGTACCCTGTCTAGTTCTGAATGGGTCAGTTCCTCTCTAGATTTGAGTGTTTCTTTCCCCTCTTTGGATATGAATGGTCTATTACCATTCCAGTTTGAGAGAGTATTTCCCCTGTGCAGTTGTGAATGGGTCAGTTCCCTCTCCAGATTTGAGTGTATCTTTCACTGTCCAGCTGTGAATGGGTCAGGCCCCTCTCCAGATCTGGCTGTGCCTTACCCCTGACCAGTAAGTGAATGAGTTATTTAATTCTCCAAATTGGAGTGTGTCTTTACCCTGTCCAGATGTGAGTGTGCCTTTCCCCTGTCCAGATGTGAGTGTGTCTTTCCCCTGTCCAGATGTGAATGTGTCAGCTCCCTGTCCAGATGTGAGTGTGTCTTTCCCCTGTCCAGATGTGAGTGTGTCTTTCCCCTGCCCAGTTGTGGATGGATCAGTACCTTAAACAGCCTTGATTGTGTTTTTCTTTGGTCCAGAAAGTGAATGGACAATTCACGCTGTAGATTTGAGTATTTGTCCCTGTCCAGTTGTGAATTGATCAGTTGAATTCCGAGATTTCAGTGTGCCTTTCCCCTCTCCAGTTGTGAAGCAGTATTTCGCCTCTCCAGTTGTGGATAGGTCAGTTCCCTCTTCCAGATTTGAGTGTTTCTGCCCCCTGCTCTATTATGAATGGGTCGTGTCTGTGTCAGATTTGTTTGTGGCAAACACCTGTCCGCTTGTTTAATGTCAGTTCCCTGCTCGGATTTGTGTGTGACTTTCCCCTGTCCAGTTGTCAATGAGTCAGTTCCCTCCTCCATATTTTAGTCTCCCATTCCCCTGTCCACATATGAATGGACAGTTCCCCATCCATTTCCCAGTGACGGACAGGGGGAAATATCCAAGTCTGTAGTGTGATTTGAGAGCGCCTATTACCTGTCCACTTGTGGTAAGGTCAGTTCCTTACACAGATTGCTGTGTGACTTTCCACTGTCCAGCTTGTATGGGCAGTTCCCTATCCAGATTGGAGTGTGCCTTCACACGGCCTGTTGTGAATGTGTCAGTTCCCATCCAAATTTGAGTATGTCTTTCCCCTGTCCATTTGTGGATGGATCAGTGCGCTAAACAGCTTCGACTGTGGTTTACTTTGTCCAGAAAGTGAATGGTCAATTCCTTCTCCAGATTTGAGTGTTTCCCCCTGTCCAGTTGTGAGTGTGCTTATCGCCTGTCCACTTGTGATCAGGTCAGTTCCCTGCCTGATTGGTGTGTGACTTTCCCCTGTCCAGTTTTGTATGGTCGGTTCGCTGTCCAGATTTGAGTGTGCCTTCATATATACAGATGTGAATGGTTCGTTCCCTGTTTAGGGCTGAGTGTACCTTCACATATACAGATGTGAATGGTTCGGTCCCTGTTTAGGTTTGAGTGTGCTTTCACATATACAGATGTGAATGGTTCGGTCCCTGTTTAGGTTTGCGTGTGCCTTCACATATACAGATGTGAATGGTTCGGTCCCTGTTTAGGTTTGAGTGTGCCTTGCCCCTGAGCAGTTGTGAATGGGTCTGCTCCCAGTCGAGATGTAAATACCTTCCACCTGCCAACTGGTGGATGGGTCAGTTGCCAAAACATATTTTATTGTGTCTTTGATGTCTTCAGCTCAGAATGGTCAATTCTCTTTCCATATGTATGTGTTATGTTCCAGTGTCCAGTTAGGAATGGTCAGTTCCCTGTCCAGTTTGAGGGAGTCTTTGCCCCATCCCGTTGTATATGAAATGAATGAAAATCGCTTATTGTCACGAGTAGGCTTCAATGAAGTTACTGTGAAAAGCCCCTAGTCGCCACATTCCGGCGCCTGTCCGGGGAGGCTGGTACGGGAATCGAACCGTGCTGCTGGCCTGCTTGGTCTGCTTTAAAAGCCAGCGATTTAGCCCAGTGAGCTAAACGAGCCCCTATATGGTCAGTTGACTCTCCAGATATGAGTGTGTTTTTCTCCTATTCAGTTGTGAATGGGTGAGTTCCCTTTCGAGATTTGAGTGTGGCTTTCCACTGTTCTGTTTTGAAAGTTTACTTCACTGTCTGGTTTGAGTGTGTTTGTACCCTGTCCAGTTCTGGATGTCTCAGTTCCACTCCAGGTTTGAGTGTGTTTGTACCCTGTCCAGTTCTGGATGTGTCAGTTCCACTCCAGGTTTGAGTGTGTTCTTCCCCTCTCCAGATATGAATGCTCTGTAACCCTTTCCAGTTTGAGAGCGTATTTTCCCAAATCAGTTGTAAATTGATCTCCAAATTAGATCTCCAAATAACTATGGAGCGTGAATTGGCCATTCAATCAAAAGGCAAATACAATAAAGGCTATTTAAGGTACTGACACATTCATATCAGGACAGTGGAAATGCACACTCCAATCTGGAGAAGGAGCTAACTCATTCACTTACTGGACAGGGGAAAAACATTCAGATCTTGAGAGGGAACTGACCCATTTAAAACTGGACAAGGGAAAGGCACATTCGGATCTGTAGAGGGAACTGACCCATTTAAATCTGGACAAGGGAAAGGCACATTCGGATCTGGGTCCCTCTCCAGTTCTGAGTGTGTCTTTCACTGACCAGATGTAAATGGGTCAGACCCCTCTCCAGATCTGAAGTGAATGAGTTAGTTAATTCTCCAAGTTGGAGTTGTTCCTTTCCACTGTCCAGATTTGAATGGGTCAGTTCCCTCTCAAGATCTGAATGTTTTTTTCCCCTGTCCAGTAAGTGAATGAGTTAGCTCCTTCTCCAGATTGGAGTGTGCATTTCCACTGTCCTGATATGAATGTGTCAGTACCTTAAATAGCCTTGATTATATTTTCCTTTTGATTGAATGGCCAATTCACGCTCCATAATTCATATTTCCCCCTGTCCAGTTGTGAATGGATCAGTTCCCTGTCGAGATTTCAGTTTGTCTTTCCCCTCTCCAGTTGTGAGGGAGTATTTCCCCTCTCCAGCTGTGAGGGAGTATTTCCCCTCTCCAGTTGTGAGGCAGTATTTCCCCTCTCCAGTTGTGAGGGAGTATTTCCCCTCTCCAGTTGTGAGGCAGTATTTCCCCTCTCCAGTTGTGAGGGAGTATTTCCCCTCTCCAGTTGTGAGGGAGTATGTCCCCTCTCCAGTTGTGAGGCAGTATTTCCCCTCTCCAGTTGTGAGGGAGTATTTCCCCTCTCCAGTTGTGAGGGAGTATTTCCCCTCTCCAGTTGTGAGGGAGTATTTCCCCTCTCCAGTTGTGAGGCAGTATTTCCCCTGTCCAGTTGTGAGGGAGTATTTCCCCTCTCCAGTTGTGAGGGAGTATTTCCCCTCTCCAGTTGTGAGGGAGAATTTCCCCTCTCCAGTTGTGAGGGAGTATTTCCCCTCTCCAGTTGTGAGGGAGTATTTCCCCTCTCCAGTTGTGAGGGAGTATTTCCCCTGTCCAGTTGTGAGGGAGTATTTCCCCTCTCCAGTTGTGAGGGAGTATTTCCCCTCTCCAGTTGTGAGGGAGTATTTCCCCTCTCCAGTTGTGAGGGAGTATTTCCCCTCTCCAGTTGTGAGGGAGTATTTCCCCTCTCCAGTTGTGAGGGAGTATTTCCCCTCTCCAGTTGTGAGGGAGTATTCCCCCTCTCCAGTTGTGAGGCAGTATTTCCCCTCTCCAGTTGTGAGGCAGTATTTCCCCTCTCCAGTTGTGAGGGAGTATTTCCCCTCTCCAGTTGTGAGGCAGTATTTCCCCTCTCCAGTTGTGAGGCAGTATTTCCCCTCTCCAGTTGTGAGGGAGTATTTCCCCTCTCCAGTTGTGAGGGAGTATTTCCCCTCTCCAGTTGTGAGGCAGTATTTCCCCTGTCCAGTTGTGAGGGAGTATTTCCTCTCTCCAGTTGTGAGGGAGTATTTCCCCTCTCCAGTTGTGAGGGAGTATTTCCCCTCTCCAGTTGTGAGGGAGTATTTCCCCTCTCCAGTTGTGAGGGAGTATTTCCCCTCTCCAGTTTTGAGTACGTCAGTTTTCTCTCCCGATTTGAGTGTTCAGATGTCTGCTGTCCAGATATGAATGGTCAGTTCCCTGTTCAGTTCAAGAGAGTATTTCCTCTGTGCATTAGTGAATGGGTCAGTTCCCTCTCCAGGGTTGAGTGTGTCTTTTCCCCGTCGTTGTCAATGGGTCAGTTCCAAGTCAAGATGTGAATGCCTTTCACCTCTCCAGTGGTGGATGGTTCAGTCCCCGAAACATATTTTATTGTGTCTTTGCCTCCTTCAGCACTGAATGGTCAATTCTCTTTCCAGATATGTGTTCTGTTCCACTGCCCAGTTATGTCTGATCACTCTGTCCAGTTTGAGGGAGTCTTTCCCCCAACCTGTTGTAAATGGTCAGTTCCCTGTCCAGATTTGAGTATGTCTATCCTCTGTCCAGTAAGTGAAAAGGTTATTTCCTCCTCAAGACTGGAGTGTGCCTTTCAACTGTCTAGTTGTGAATGTGTCAGTACCCATCAACATTTGAGTGTGTCTTTCCCCTGTCCAGTTGTGAATGGGTCAGTTCCCTGTCCAGATTTGATTGTGTCATTTCCATGTCCAGTTGTGAAAGGGTCAGTTCCCCTTCTAGATTTCAGTCTGTCTTTACCATGTCCAGTTTTGAATGGGCCAGTTCCCTCTCCAGATTTGTGTGTGTCTTTTCCCTGTCGTTATGAATGGATCAGTTCCCTCTCCAGATTTGAGTGTGTCTTTCCCCTGTCCAGTAAGTGAATAAGTGATTGGTAATTATCTTTTTGCTGTCCAGTTGTGAATGGGTCAGTTCCCTGTCCTGGTTTAAGTGTGTCTTTATCATGTCCAGTTGTGAATGGGTCAGTTCCCTGTCCAGATTTGAATGTCTTTTCAGTGTCCTGTTGTGAATGGATCAGTTCCCTTTCCAGATTTGAGAGTGTCTTTTCCCTGTCATTGTGAATGGATCAGTTCCCTCTCCAGATTTGAATGTGTCTTTTACCTGTCCAGTAGTGAATGGGTTAGTTCCCTTTCCAGATTTGAGTGTGTCTTTTACCTGTCCAGTAGTGAATGGGTCAGTACCCTCTCCAGGTTTGAGAGTGCCTTTTCCATGTCTAGTTTTGAATGAGTCAGTTCCCTCGCCAGATTTGAATGTGTCTTTTCCCTGTCCAGTAAGTGAATGAATTACTTCCTCCTCCAGATTGGAGTGTGCCTTTCCACTGTCCAGTTGTGAATATTTCAGATCCCATCCAGATTTGAGTGTGTCATTCCCCTGTCCAGTTGTGGCTGGATCAGTACCGAAACAGCTTTGATTGTGTTTTTCGTGTCTCCAGAAAGCAAATGGTCAATTCACACTCCAGATTTGAGTGTTTTCCTCTGTCCAGTTGTGAATGGGTCAGTTCCCTGTCGAGATTTCAGTTTGTCTTTCCCCTCTCCAGTTGTGAGGGGTATTTCCCCTCTCCAGTTGTGAGGGAGTATTTCCCCTGTCCAGTTGTGATCGGGTCAGTTCCCTGTCGAGATATTAGTGTATCTTTCCCCTCTCCTGTTGTGAGGGAGTATTTCCCCTCTCCATTAGTGAATGGGTTGGTTCACTCTTCCAGATTTGAGTGTCTCTGTCCCCTGCTCAATTATGAATGGGTTCTGTCTGTATCCAGATTTGAGTGTCTCTGTCCCCTGCTCAATTATGAATGGGTTCTGTCTGTATCCAGATTTGAGTGTACCTTGCACCTGTTCACTTGTGGAAAGGTCAATTTGCTGCCCAGATTGGTGTGTGACTTTCCCCTGTCCAGTTTTGAATGGGTAGTTCCCTGTCCAGATTTGAATGTGTCTTTCACCTGCCCAGAAAGTGAATGAGTTACTTCCTTCTCCAGATTAGAGTGTGCCTTGCCATTGTCCAGATATGAATGGGTCAGTTCCCTATTCCAGATTTTATTGTGCCTTTCCCCTGTCCACATCTGAATGATTAGGACCCAACCCATTTTGAGGGAATCTTTTCCGTGTCCAGCTATGAGCGGGTCAGTTTCCTCTCCAGATTTGAGTGTGTCCTTCCCCTGTCCAGTAAGTGAATGAGTTCCTGCCTTCTCCAGATTGGAGTGTGCCTTTCCACTATCCAGTTGCGAATGTGTCACTTCCCCGACCAGATTTGTGTGTCTTTTGTCCCTGTACAGTTGTGAATTGGTCCCAAATTTGAGTATGTATTTTCCTGATCCAGGGTAAATGGGTCATCTATGTGTCCAGATTTGTGTGTGTCTTTCCCCTGTCCAGTTGTAAATGGGTCAATTTCCTGTCCATAGTTGAGTGTGTCTTTCCCCTGTCCAGTTGTGGATGGGTCAGTTCCCTGTCCAGATTTGAGTGTGTCTTTCCCCTGTCCAGTTGTAAATGGGTCAATTCGCTGTCCAGAGTTGAGTGTGTCTTTCCCCTGTCCAGTTGTAAATGGGTCAATTCCCTGTCCAGAGTTGAGTGTGTCTTTCCCCTGTCCAGTTGTGGATGGGTCAGTTCCCTGTCCAGATTTGAGTGTGTCTTTCCCCTGTCCAGTTGTAAATGGGTCAATTCCCTGTCCAGAGTTGAGTGTGTCTTTCCCCTGTCCAGTTGTAAATGGGTCAATGCCCTGTCCAGAGTTGAGTGTGTCTTTCCCCTGTCCAGTTGTGGATGGGTCAGTTCCCTGTCCAGATTTGAGTGTGTCTTTCCCCTGTCCAGTTGTAAATGGGTCAATTCCCTGTCCAGAGTTGAGTGTGTCTTTCCCCTGTCCAGTTGTGGATGGGTCAGTTCCCTGTCCAGATTTGAGTGTGTCTTTCCCCTGTCCAGTTGTGGATGGGTCAGTTCCCTGTCCAGATTTGAGTGTGTCTTTCCCCTGTCCAGTTGTAAATGGGTCAATTCCCTGTCCAGAGTTGAGTGTGTCTTTCCCCTGTCCAGTTGTAAATGGGTCAATTCCCTGTCCAGAGTTGAGTGTGTCTTTCCCCTGTCCAGTTGTGGATGGGTCAGTTCCCTGTCCAGATTTGAGTGTGTCTTTCCCCTGTCCAGTTGTAAATGGGTCAATTCCCTGTCCAGAGTTGAGTGTGTCTTTCCCCTGTCCAGTTGTGGATGGGTCAGTTCCCTGTCCAGATTTGAGTGTGTCTTTCCCCTGTCCAGTTGTAAATGGGTCAATTCCCTGTCCAGAGTTGAGTGTGTCTTTCCCCTGTCCAGTTGTGGATGGGTCAGTTCCCTGTCCAGATTTGAGTGTGTCTTTCCCCTGTCCAGTTGTGGATGGGTCAATTCCCTATCCAGAGTTGAGTGTGTCTTTCCCCTGTCCAGTTGTAAATGGGTCAATTCCCTGTCCAGAGTTGAGTGTGTCTTTACCTTGTCCACCTGTGGATGGATCTTTGCCCGAAACAGCTTTGATTGTGTATTTCTTTTGTCCATAAAGTGAATGGTCAATTCCCTCTCCAGATTTGAGTGTTTAGCCCTGTCAGTTCCCTGTCGAGATTTCAGTGTGTCATTCCACTATCCTGTTGTGAAAGTATTGTTGCCTGTCTAGATCTGAGTGTGTCTTTCTCCTGTCCAGTTGTAAATGGGTCAATTCCCTGTCCAGAGTTGAGTGTGTCTTTCCCTTGTCCACCTGTGGATGGATCTTTGCCCGAAACAGCTTTGATTGTGTATTTCTTTTGTCCAGAAAGTGAATGGTCAATTCCCTCTCCAGATTTGAGTGTTTAGCCCTGTCAGTTCCCTGTCGATATTTCAGTGTCATTCCACTATCCTGTTGTGAAAGTATTGTTGCCTGTCTAGATCTGAGTGTGTCTTTCCCCTGTCCAGTTGTGAATGTCTCTAGATTCTGTGGGCCTTTCCACTGAACTGTTGCGGAATTGTCATTTCTCCATCCAGACGTTTGTGTGTTTTTCTCCCATTAAGTTGTGAATGAGTCTGTTCTCTCTCCAGATTTAAGTGTTTCTTTCCCCTGTCCAGTTGTAAATGGGTCAATTCCCTGTCCAGATTTGAGTGTGTCTTTCCCCTGTCCAGTTGTGAATGGGTCAATTCCCTGTCCAGATTTGAGTGTTTCTTTCCCCTGTCCAGTTGTGAATGGGTCAGTTCCCTGTCCTGATTTGAGCATCCCTTTAACCTGCCCAATTGTTACCGATTCAGCTCCCTCTCCAGATTTGAATGCGCCTTTCACTGTCCAGTAAGCGAATGAGTTACTTCCTTCTCCAGATTGGAGTGTGCATTTTCAATGTTCAGTTGTGAATTAGTCAGTTCCGTCTTCCAGATTTGAATGTGCCGTTCCCCTGTCCAGTAAATTAATGAGACAGTTACTGTTGTGGTTGGAGGATGCCTTTCCACTGTCCAGTTGTGAATGTGTCAGATCCCCGTCCAAATTGGAGTGTCATTCCCCTGTGCAGTTGTAGATGGATCAGTATCCTAAACAGCTTTAATTGTGTTTTTCCTTTGTCCCAGAAAGTGAATAGTCAATTCCCTCCCCAGATTTGAGTGTGCCTTTCCTCTATCCCCTTGTGAGGGAGTCTTTCTGCTCTCCAGTTGCGAATGGGTCAGTTTTGAATGTGTCTTTATCCTGTCCAGCAGTGAATGGGTCTGTTCCCAGTCCAGATGTGAGTGCGCCTTTCACCTGTCCAGTTGTGGATAGGTGAGTACCCGAACCAAATTTCATTGTGTCTTTACCCTGTTCTACGCTGAATGGTCAATTCTCTTTCCAGGTTTGCCTGTACCTTCCCCCTGTCTAGTTATGAATGGTCAGTTCCCTGTCCAGTTTGAGGGAGTCTTTCTCTAAATCAAGTTGTGAATGGATCAGCTCTCTCTCGAGATGTGAGTGTGCCTTTCCCCTGCCTAAGTTGTGAATGTGTGAGTTCCCCTCCAGATTCAAGTGTGTCTTTCCTCTGTCCATTTGTGAGGGAATCTTTCCCCTATCCTGTTGTGAATGGGTCACTTCCCTCCTCCAGTTTTGAGTGTGTCTTTCCCCCGAACGATTGTGAATGGGTCAGTTACCTGTCTCGATTTGAATATTTTTTCCCCTATCCAGTTGAGGTTGGGTCAGTTTCCTTGGCAGATTTGGGTGTGACTTTACCCTGTCCAGCAGTAAATGGGTCTGTTCCCAGTCCAGATGTTTGTGAGCCTTTCACCTGTCCAGTGGTGGATGGGTCAGTTCCCTAAACAGATTTGATTGTGTCTTTCCCCTGTTCTGCGCTGAATGGTCAATTCTCTTTCCAGGTTTGACTGTGCCTTCCCTCTATCCAATTATGAATGGTCAGTTCCCTGTCCAGTTTGAGGGAGTCTTTCCCCCATCCAGTTGTGAGTGGGTCAGAACTCTCTCCAGATTGGAGTCTGCCTTTCCCCTGTCCAGTTGTGAGTGGGTCAGATCTCTCTCCAGATTGGAGTCTGCCTTTCCCCTGTCCAGTTGTGAGTGGGTCAGATCTCTCTCCAGATTGGAGTCTGCCTTTCCCCTGTCCAGTTGTGAGTGGGTCAGATCTCTCTCCAGATTTGAGTCTGCCTTTCCCTGTCCAGCTGTGAGTGGGTCAGATATCTCTACAGATTGGAGTCTGCCTTTCCCCTGTCCACATATGAATGGTCTGTTCAGATTCCAGTTTGAGGGAGCTTTTCACCTGGCCAGTTGTGAATGTGTGAATGGGTCAGTCCCCTCTCCAGATTTGAACGTGCCTTTCACCTGGCCAGTTG
>NW_024055539.1:0-35924 GCF_902713615.1 Scyliorhinus canicula | reverse complement strand
CAATCTGGAGAGAGATCTGACCCACTCACAACTGGACAGGGGAAAGGCAGACTCCAATCTGGAGAGAGATCTGACCCACTCACAACTGGACAGGGGAAAGGCAGACTCCAATGTGGAGAGAGATCTGACCCACTCACAACTGGATGGGGGAAAGGCAGACTCAAACTGGACAGGGAACTGACCATTCATAATTGGATAGAGGGAAGGCACAGTCAAACCTGGAAAGAGAATTGACCATTCAGCGCAGAACAGGGGAAAGACACAATCAAATCTGTTTAGGGAACTGACCCATCCACCACTGGACAGGTGAAAGGCTCACAAACATCTGGACTGGGAACAGACCCATTTACTGCTGGACAGGGTAAAGTCACACCCAAATCTGCCAAGGAAACTGACCCAACCTCAACTGGATAGGGGAAAAATATTCAAATCGAGACAGGTAACTGACCCATTCACAATCGTTCGGGGGAAAGACACACTCAAAACTGGAGGAGGGAAGTGACCCATTCACAACAGGATAGGGGAAAGATTCCCTCACAAATGGACAGGGGAAAGACACACTTGAATATGGAGGGGAACTCACACATTCACAACTTAGGCAGGGGAAAGGCACACTCACATCTCGAGAGGGAGCTGATCCATTCACTACTTGATTTAGAGAAAGACTCCCTCAAACTGGACAGGGAACTGACCATTCATAACTAGACAGGGGGAAGGTACAGGCAAACCTGGAAAGAGAATTGACCATTCAGCGTAGAACAGGGGAAAGACACAATGAAATTTGGCTTGGGTACTCGCCTATCCACAACCGGACAGGTGAAAGGCGCACTCACATCTGGACTGGGAACAGACCCATTCACTGCTGGACAGGATAAAGACACATTCAAAACTGACCCATTCGCAACTGGAGAGCAGAAAGACTCCCTCACAAGGGGATAGAGGAAAGGCACACTCAAATCTGGGGAGGGAATTGACTATTCACTTTCTGGGCAAAGGAAAAACACAATTAAAGCTGTTTAGGATACTGATCCATCTACAACTGCACAGGGGAATGACACTCCAATTTGGACGGGGATCTGACACATTCACAACTGGACAGTGGAAAGGCATCCTCCAACCACAACAGTAACTGTCTCATTAATTTACTGGACAGGGGAACGGCACATTCAAATCTGGAAGATGGAACTGACTAATTCACAACTGAACATTGAAAATGCACACTCCAATCTGGAGAAGGAAGTAACTCATTCGCTTACTGGACAGTGAAAGGCGCATTCAAATCTGGAGAGGGAACTGAATCGGTTACAATTGGGCAGGCTAAAGGGATGCTCAAATCAGGACAGGGAACTGACCCATTCACAACTGGACAGGGGAAAGACACACTCAAATCTGGACAGGGAATTGACCCATTCACAACTGGACAGGGGAAAGACACACTCAAATCTGGACAGGGAATTGACCCATTCACAACTGGACAGGGGAAAGAAACACTTAAATCTGGAGAGAGAACAGACTCATTCACAACTTAATGGGAGAAAAACACACAAACGTCTGGATGGAGAAATGACAATTCCGCAACAGTTCAGTGGAAAGGCCCACAGAATCTAGAGACATTCACAACTGGACAGGGGAAAGGCACACTCAGATCTAGACAGGCAACAATACTTTCACAACAGGATAGTGGAATGACACTGAAATATCGACAGGGAACTGACAGGGCTAAACACTCAAATCTGGAGAGGGAATTGACCATTCACTTTCTGGACAAAAGAAATACACAATCAAAGCTGTTTCGGGCAAAGATCCATCCACAGGTGGACAAGGGAAAGACACACAGGATAGTGGAATGACACACTGAAATCTCGACAGGGAACTGACAGGGCTAAACACTCAAATCTGGAGAGGGAATTGACCATTCACTTTATGGACAAAAGAAATACACAATCAAAGCTGTTTCGGGCAAAGATCCATCCACAGGTGAACAAGGTAAAGACACACTCAACTCTGGACAGGGAATTGACCCATTTACAACTGGACAGGGGAAAGACACACTCAACTCTGGATAGGGAATTGACCCATCCACAAATGGACAGGGGAAAGACACACTCAAATCTGGACAGGGAACTGACCCATCCACAACTGGACAGGGGAAAGACACACTCAACTCTGGACAGGGAATTGACCCATTTACAACTGGACAGGGGAAAGACACACTCAAATCTGGACAGGGAACTGACCCATCCACAACTGGACAGGGGAAAGACACACTCAACTCTGGACAGGGAATTGACCCATTTACAACTGGACAGGGGAAAGACACACTCAAATCTGGACAGGGAACTGACCCATCCACAACTGGACAGGGGAAAGACACACTCAACTCTGGACAGGGAATTGACCCATTTACAACTGGACAGGGGAAAGACACACTCAACTCTGGACAGGGAATTGACCCATTTACAACTGGACAGGGGAAAGACACACTCAAATCTGGACAGGGAACTGACCCATCCACAACTGGACAGGGGAAAGACACACTCAAATCTGGACAGGGAACTGACCCATCCACAACTGGACAGGGGAAAGACACACTCAACTCTGGACAGGGAATTGACCCATTTACAACTGGACAGGGGAAAGACACACTCAAATCTGGACAGGGAACTGACCCATCCACAACTGGACAGGAGAAAGACACACTCAACTATGGACAGGAAATTGACCCATTTACAACTGGACAGGGGAAAGACACACTCAACTCTGGACAGGGCATTGACCCATTTACAACTGGACAGGGGAAAGACACACTCAACTCTGGACAGGGAATTGACCCATTTACAACTGGACAGGGGAAAGACACACTCAAATCTGGACAGGGAACTGACCCATCCACAACTGGACAGGGGAAAGACACACTCAACTCTGGACAGGGAATTGACCCATTTACAACTGGACAGGGGAAAGACACACTCAACTCTGGACAGGGAATTGACCCATTTACAACTGGACAGGGGAAAGACACACTCAAATCTGGACAGGGAACTGACCCATCCACAACTGGACAGGGGAAAGACACACTCAACTATGGACAGGAAATTGACCCATTTACAACTGGACAGGGGAAAGACACACTCAAATCTGGACACATAGATGACCCATTTACCCTGGATCAGGAAAATACATACTCAAATTTGGGACCAATTCACAACTGTACAGGGACAAAAGACACACAAATCTGGTCGGGGAAGTGACACATTCGCAACTGGATAGTGGAAAGGCACACTCCAATCTGGAGAAGGCAGGAACTCATTCACTTACTGGACAGGGGAAGGACACACTCAAATCTGGAGAGGAAACTGACCCGCTCATAGCTGGACACGGAAAAGATTCCCTCAAAATGGGTTGGGTCCTAATCATTCAGATGTGGACAGGGGAAAGGCACAATAAAATCTGGAATAGGGAACTGACCCATTCATATCTGGACAATGGCAAGGCACACTCTAATCTGGAGAAGGAAGTAACTCATTCACTTTCTGGGCAGGTGAAAGACACATTCAAATCTGGACAGGGAACTACCCATTCAAAACTGGACAGGGGAAAGTCACACACCAATCTGGGCAGCAAATTGACCTTTCCACAAGTGAACAGGTGCAAGGTACACTCAAATCTGGATACAGACAGAACCCATTCATAATTGAGCAGGGGACAGAGACACTCAAATCTGGAAGAGTGAACCAACCCATTCACTAATGGAGAGGGGAAATACTCCCTCACAACAGGAGAGGGGAAAGATACACTAATATCTCGACAGGGAACTGACCCGATCACAACTGGACAGGGGAAATACTCCCTCACAACTGGAGAGGGGAAATACCCCTCACAACTGGAGAGGGGAAAGACAAACTGAAATCTCGACAGGGAACTGACCCATTCACAACTGGACAGAGGAAAACACTCAAATCTGGAGTGTGAATTGACCATTCGCTTTCTGGAGACACGAAAAACACAATCAAAGCTGTTTCGGTACTGATCCAGCCACAACTGGACAGGGGAATGACACACTCAAATCTGGATGGGGATCTGAAATATTCACAACTGGACAGTGGAAAGGCACACTCCAATCTGGAGGAGGAAGTAATTCATTCACTTACTGGACAGGGAAAAGACACATTCAAATCTGGCGAGGGAACTGACTCATTCAAAACTAGACATGGAAAAGGCACTCTCAAACCTGGAGAGGGTACTGACCCATTCACTACTGGACAGGTAAAAGACACACTCAAATCTGGAAAGGGAACTGACCCATTCACTACTGGACAGGTAAAAGACACATTCAAATCTGGAGAGGGAACTGATCCATTCACAATGACAGGGAAAAGACACTCTCAAATCTGGAAAGGGAACTGATCCATTCACAACAGGACACTGAAAAGACACACACAAATCTGGAGAGGGAACTGACCCATTCACAACTGGACATGATAAAGACACACTTAAACCAGGACAGGGAACTGACCCATTCACAACTGGACAGCAAAAAGATAATTACCAATCACTTATTCACTTACTGGACAGGGGAAAGACACACTCAAATCTGGAGAGGGAACTGATCCATTCATAACGACAGGGAAAAGACACACACAAATCTGGAGAGGGAACTGGCCCATTCAAAACTGGACATGGTAAAGACAGACTGAAATCTAGAAGGGGAACTGACCCTTTCACAACTGGACTTGGAAATGACACAATCAAATCTGGACAGGGAACTGACCCATTCACAACTGGACAGGGGAAAGACACACTCAAATGTTGATGGGTACTGACACATTCACAACTAGACAGTTGAAAGGCACACTCCAGTCTTGAGGAGGAAATAACCTTTTCACTTACTGGACAGAGGATAGACATACTCAAATCTGGACAGGGAACTGACCATTTACAACTGGTTGGGGGAAAGACTCCCTCAAACTGGACAGAGTGATCATACATAACTGGGCAGTGGAACGGAACACATATCTGGAAAGAGAATTGACCATTCAGTGCTGAAGGAGGCAAAGACACAATAAAATATGTTTGGGGGACTGAACCATCCACCACTGGAGAGGTGAAAGGCATTCACATCTTGACTTGGAACTGACCCATTGACAACGACGGGGAAAAGACACACTCAACCCTGGAGAGGGAACTGACCCATTCACTACTGCACAGAGGAAATACTCTCTTGAACTGAACAGGGAACTGACCATTCATATCTGGACAGCAGACATCTGAACACTCAAATCGGGAGAGAAAACTGACGTACTCAAAACTGGAGAGGGGAAATACTCCCTCACAACTGGAGAGGGGAAATACTCCCTCACAACTGGAGAGGGGAAATACTCCCTCACAACTGGAGAGGGGAAATACTCCCTCACAACTGGAGAGGGGAAATACTCCCTCACAACTGGAGAGGGGAAATACTCCCTCACAACTGGAGAGGGGAAATACTGCCTCACAACTGGAGAGGGGAAATACTGCCTCACAACTGGAGAGGGGAAATACTGCCTCACAACTGGAGAGGGGAAATACTCCCTCACAACTGGAGAGGGGAAATACTGCCTCACAACTGGAGAGGGGAAATACTGCCTCACAACTGGAGAGGGGAAATACTCCTCACAACTGGAGAGGGGAAATACTCCCTCACAACTGGAGAGGGGAAATACTCCCTCACAACTGGAGAGGGGAAATACTCCCTCACAACTGGAGAGGGGAAATACTCCCTCACAACTGGAGAGGGGAAATACTCCCTCACAACTGGAGAGGGGAAATACTCCCTCACAACTGGAGAGGGGAAATACTCCCTCACAACTGGACAGGGGAAATACTCCCTCACAACTGGAGAGGGGAAATACTCCCTCACAACTGGAGAGGGGAAATACTCCCTCACAACTGGAGAGGGGAAATTCTCCCTCACAACTGGAGAGGGGAAATACTCCCTCACAACTGGAGAGGGGAAATACTCCCTCACAACTGGACAGGGGAAATACTGCCTCACAACTGGAGAGGGGAAATACTCCCTCACAACTGGAGAGGGGAAATACTCCCTCACAACTGGAGAGGGGAAATACTCCCTCACAACTGGAGAGGGGAAATACTGCCTCACAACTGGAGAGGGGACATACTCCCTCACAACTGGAGAGGGGAAATACTCCCTCACAACTGGAGAGGGGAAATACTGCCTCACAACTGGAGAGGGGAAATACTCCCTCACAACTGGAGAGGGGAAATACTGCCTCACAACTGGAGAGGGGAAATACTCCCTCACAGCTGGAGAGGGGAAATACTCCCTCACAACTGGAGAGGGGAAAGACAAACTGAAATCTCGACAGGGAACTGATCCATTCACAACTGGACAGGGGGAAATATGAATTATGGAGCGTGAATTGGCCATTCAATCAAAAGGAAAATACAATCAAGGCTATTTAAGGTACTGACACATTCATATCAGGACAGTGGAAATGCACACTCCAATCTGGAGAAGGAGCTAACTCATTCACTTACTGGACAGGGGAAAAAAACATTCAGATCTTGAGAGGGAACTGACCCATTCAAATCTGGACAGTGGAAAGGAACAACTCCAACTTGGAGAATTAACTAACTCATTCACTTCAGATCTGGAGAGGGGTCTGACCCATTTACATCTGGTCAGTGAAAGACACACTCAGAACTGGAGAGGGACCCAGATCCGAATGTACCTTTCCCTTGTCCAGATTTAAATGGGTCAGTTCCCTCTCCAGATCCGAATGTGCCTTTCCCTTGTCCAGTTTTAAATGGGTCAGTTCCCTCTCAAGATCTGAATGTTTTTCCCCTGTCCAGTAAGTGAATGAGTTAGCTCCTTCTCCAGATTGGAGTGTGCATTTCCACTGTCCTGATATGAATGTGTCAGTACCTTAAATAGCCTTTATTGTATTTGCCTTTTGATTGAATGGCCAATTCACGCTCCATAGTTATTTGGAGATCTAATTTGGAGACCAATTTACAACTGATTTGGGAAAATACGCTCTCAAACTGGAAAGGGTTACAGAGCATTCATATCTGGAGAGGGGAAGAACACACTCAAACCTGGAGTGGAACTGACACATCCAGAACTGGACAGGGTACAAACACACTCAAACCTGGAGTGGAACTGAGACATCCAGAACTGGACAGGGTACAAACACACTCAAACCAGACAGTGAAGTAAACTTTCAAAACAGAACAGTGGAAAGCCACACTCAAATCTCGAAAGGGAACTCACCCATTCACAACTGAATAGGAGAAAAACACACTCATATCTGGAGAGTCAACTGACCATATAGGGGCTCGTTTAGCTCACTGGGCTAAATCGCTGGCTTTTAAAGCAGACCAAGCAGGCCAGCAGCACGGTTCGATTCCCGTACCAGCCTCCCCGGACAGGCGCCGGAATGTGGCGACTAGGGGCTTTTCACAGTAACTTCATTGAAGCCTACTCGTGACAATAAGCGATTTTCATTCATTTCATATACAACGGGATGGGGCAAAGACTCCCTCAAACTGGACAGGGAACTGACCATTCCTAACTGGACACTGGAACATAACACATACATATGGAAAGAGAATTGACCATTCTGAGCTGAAGACATCAAAGACACAATAAAATATGTTTTGGCAACTGACCCATCCACCAGTTGGCAGGTGGAAGGTATTTACATCTCGACTGGGAGCAGACCCATTCACAACTGCTCAGGGGCAAGGCACACTCAAACCTAAACAGGGACCGAACCATTCACATCTGTATATGTGAAGGCACACGCAAACCTAAACAGGGACCGAACCATTCACATCTGTATATGTGAAAGCACACTCAAACCTAAACAGGGACCGAACCATTCACATCTGTATATGTGAAGGCACACGCAAACCTAAACAGGGACCGAACCATTCACATCTGTATATGTGAAAGCACACTCAAACCTAAACAGGGACCGAACCATTCACATCTGTATATGTGAAAGCACACTCAAACCTAAACAGGGACCGAACCATTCACATCTGTATATATGAAGGCACACTCAAATCTGGACAGCGAACCGACCATACAAAACTGGACAGGGGAAAGTCACACACCAATCAGGCAGGGAACTGACCTGATCACAAGTGGACAGGCGATAAGCACACTCACAACTGGACAGGGGGAAACACTCAAATCTGGAGAAGGAATTGACCATTCACTTTCTGGACAAAGTAAACCACAGTCGAAGCTGTTTAGCACACTGATCCATCCACAAATGGACAGGGGAAAGACATACTCAAATTTGGATGGGAACTGACACATTCACAACAGGCCGTGTGAAGGCACACTCCAATCTGGATAGGGAACTGCCCATACAAGCTGGACAGTGGAAAGTCACACAGCAATCTGTGTAAGGAACTGACCTTACCACAAGTGGACAGGTAATAGGCGCTCTCAAATCACACTACAGACTTGGATATTTCCCCCTGTCCGTCACTGGGAAATGGATGGGGAACTGTCCATTCACATGTGGACAGGGGAATGGGAGACTAAAATATGGAGGAGGGAACTGACTCATTGACAACTGGACAGGGGAAAGTCACACACAAATCCGAGCAGGGAACTGACATTAAACAAGCGGACAGGTTTTTGCCACAAACAAATCTGACACAGACACGACCCATTCATAATAGAGCAGGGGGCAGAAACACTCAAATCTGGAAGAGGGAACTGACCTATCCACAACTGGAGAGGCGAAATACTGCTTCACAACTGGAGAGGGGAAAGGCACACTGAAATCTCGGAATTCAACTGATCAATTCACAACTGGACAGGGACAAATACTCAAATCTACAGCGTGAATTGTCCATTCACTTTCTGGACCAAAGAAAAACACAATCAAGGCTGTTTAAGGTACTGATCCATCCACAACTGGGCAGGGGAAAGACACACTCACATCTGGACAGGGGAAAGACACACTCACATCTGGACAGGGAGCTGACACATTCACATCTGGACAGGGGAAAGACACACTCACATCTGGACAGGGGAAAGACACACTCACATCTGGACAGGGAGCTGACACACTCACATCTGGACAGGGGAAAGGCACACTCACATCTGGACAGGGTAAAGACACACTCCAATTTGGAGAATTAACTAACTCATTCACTTACTGGTCAGGGGTAAGGCACAGCCAGATCTGGAGAGGGGCCTGACCCATTCACAGCTGGACAGTGAAAGATACACTCAAATCTGGAGAGGGAACTGACCCATTCACAACTGCACAAGGGAAATACTCTCTCAAACTGGAATGGTAATAGACCATTCATATCCAAAGAGGGGAAAGAAACACTCAAATCTAGAGAGGAACTGACCCATTCAGAACTAGACAGGGTACAAACACACTAAAATCCGGACAGTGATGTAAACTTTCATAACAGAACAGTGGAAAGCCACACTGAAAGCTCAACAGGGGACAAACCCATTCACAACTGAACAGGAGAAAAACACACTCAAATCTGGAGAGGGAACTGAGCAGTTTCAATTAGATGGGGGAAAGACTCCCTCAAACTGGTCAGGAAACTGGACATTCATTACTGGACAGTGGAACGGAACGCTTATATCTGGAAATAGAATTGACCATTCAGCGCTGAAGACGGCAAAGACACAATAAAATATGTTTCAGGAACTGACCCACTGGACAGGTGAAAGGCGTTCACATCTCGACTGGGAACAGACCCATTCACAACTGGACAGGGGAAAGATACACTGAAACCAATAGGGAAGTAACCATTCACATCCGGACATGTGAAGGCACTCTCAAATCTGGACAGGGAACCGAACACACAAATCTGGACAGTGGAAAGGCACACACCAATCTGGGCAGGGAACTGACCTTACCACAAGTGGACAGGCGATAGCCACACTCACATCTGGACACAGACACGACCCATTCAAAATTGAGCAGAGAACAGACACATTCAAATCTGCAAGAGGGAACTGACCCATTCACAACTGGAATGGGGAAATACTCCCTCACAACTGGAGAGGGGAAAAACACAATAAAATCTCGACAGGGAACTGATCCATTCACAACTGGAGAGGGGAAATATGTCAATCTGGAGTGTGAAAAGACCATTAATTTTCTGGGCAAAAGAAAAAGACAATCAAAGCTGTTTATGGTATTGAAACATCCACAACTGAACAGGAGAAAGGCACACTCACATCTGGACAGGGAACTGACCCATTCACAACTGGACAGGGGAAAGGCACACTCAAATCTGGACAGGGAACTGACCCATTCACAATTGGATAGTAGAAACACACACTCAAATCTGGACAGGGAATTGACACATTCACAATTGGATAGTAGAAACACACACTCAAATCTGGACAGGGAACTGACACATTCACAATTGGATAGTAGAAACACACACTCAAATCTGGACAGGGAATTGACACATTCACAATTGGATAGTAGAAACACACACTCAAATCTGGACAGGGAACTGACCCATTCGCAATTGGATAGTAGAAACACACACTCAAATGTGGACAGGGAACTGACCCATTCGCAATTGGATAGTAGAAACACACACTCAAATCTGGACAGGGAATTGACACATTCACAATTGGATAGTAGAAACACACACTCAAATCTGGACAGGGAACTGACCCATTCACAATTGGATAGTAGAAACACACACTCAAATCTGGACAGGGAATTGACCCATTAACAATTGGATAGTAGAAACACACACTCAAATGTGGACAGGGAACTGACCCATTCACAATTGGATAGTAGAAACACACACTCAAATCTGGACAGGGAATTGACACATTCTGAACTGCTCAGGGGAACGGCACACACATCTGGAGAGTTCTGACCCTTTCACTTCTGCATAACGGAAAGGCACACACAAATCTGGCCAGGGATCTGTCCCCGTTCACAACTGGACAGTGGAAAGGCACGCTCAAATCTAGGCAGGGATCTGCCCCGTTCACAACTGGACAGGGGAAAGGCACACACAAATCTAGGCAGGGATCTGCCCCGTTCACAACTGGACAGGGGAAAGACACACTCAAATCTAGGCAGGGATCTGCCCCGTTCACAACTGGACAGGGGAAAGACACACTCACATCTGGACAGGGATCTGTCCCCATTCACAACTGGACAGGGGAAAGACACACTCAAATCTGGACAGGGAACTGACCCATTCACAACTGGACAGTGGAAAGGCACACAAATCTGGGAAGGGAACTGACCCATTCACAACTGTACAGGGGAAATTCACATTCAAATGTGGAGAGGGAACACACCCATCCACAACTGGACATTGGAAAGACACACTCAAATCTGAAGAGGGAACACACCATTTCACATGTAGAATGGAGAAAGACATTTACAAATCTGGATTGGGGAACAGACGCATTCACAAGTGGACAGGGGAAAGACACTCTTAAACCTGGACAGGGAACTGACCCATTCACAGCTGGACAGGGTAAAGACACATTCAAATCTGGACAGGGAACTGAACCATTCACAACTGGTCATGGTAAAGACACACTCAAATCTGGACAGGGAACTGACCCATTCACAACTGGACATGGTAAAGACACACTAAAATCTGGACAGGGAACTGCCCCATTCACAACTGGACAGGGGAAAGGCACATTCAAATCTGGACAGGGACTGAGCGATTCACAACATGAGAGGGGAAAGTCTCACTCAGAAGTTGATAGGGGAAAGACACACTGAAATGTCGACATGCAACAGTTTCATTCACAAGTATACAGGGGAAATACTCAAATCTGGAGTGAATTGTCGATTCGCTTTTAGGACAAAACAATACCATAGTCAAAGCTCTTTAGGGTCCTGAGCCATCCACAACTGGACAGGGGAAAGACACACTCAAATCTGGACAGGGAACTGACCCATCCACAACTGGACAGGGGAAAGACACACTCAAATCTGGACAGGGAACTGATCCATCCACAACTGGACAGGCGAAAGACACACTCAAATCTGGACAGGGATCTGACTCATCCACAACTGGACAGGGGAAAGACACACTCAAATCTGGACAGGGAACTGACTCATCCACAACTGGACAGGCGAAAGACACACTCAAATCTGGACAGGGAACTGACTCATTCACAACTGGTCAGGGGAAGAGAGTCAAATCTGGAGAGGGCATTGTCCATTCACTTTCTGGGCAACAGTACACCACAGTCAAACCTGTTTAGGGAACTGATCCATCCTCAACTGGACAGGAGAAAGAAGCACTCTAATATGGATGAGGAACTGCCACATTCACAACTGGACAGTAGAAAGGCACACTCCAATCTAGAGGAGGAAGAAACTCATTCACTTCCCGGACAGAGGATAGACATACTCAAACCTGGACAGGGAACTGACTCATTCACAACTGACAGGGAAAAGGCAGACTCAAACCTGGAGTAGGGAACTGACCCATTTACTACTGGACAGTGAAACGACTCTCAAATCTGGACAGGAAGCTAACCACTCACATCTGGGCATGTAAAGGCACTCTCACATCTGGACAGGGAGCCCACCATTAGAAACTGGACAGGGGAAAGTCACACACCAATCTGGGCTGGGATCTGACCTGATCACAAGTGGACAGTGATAGCCACACTCAATTCTGGACACAGACACGACCCAACTGTACATGACCCATTCATATTTGACCAGGGAGAAGACACAATCAAATCTGGAAGAAGGAACTGACCTTTTCACATCTAGAATGGGGAAAGGCACATTCAAATCTGGACAGGGAACAGAACCATTCACAACAGGAGAGGGGAAAGTCTCCCTCATAAGTGGATTGGGGAAAGACACACTGAAATGTCGACAGGGAACTGACCCATGCAGAACTGGAAAGGGGAAAACACTCAAATCAAGAGAATGAATTGACCCATTCACTTTCTGGACTACAGAAAACCACAGTCAAATCTGTTTAGGGTACTGATCCATCCACAACTGGACAGGAAAATACACACTCAAATCTAGAGGGGAACTGACACATTCACAACTGGACAGGGGAAAGACACACTCAAATCTGGACAGGGAACTGACCCATTCACAACTGGACAATGGAAAGGCACACTCCAATCTGGAGGAGGAAATAACTCATTCACTTACTGGACACGGGAAAGGCATACTCAAATCGAGACAGGGAACTGACCCACTCACAACTGGCCATCAAAAAGACACACTCAATCTGGGGAGGGAACTGACCCATTCACAACTGGACAGCAAAAAGGCACACGTGATTCTTGAGAAGGAAATAAATTATTCACTTACTGGACAGAGGATAGACATAGTCAAACCTGGACAGGGAACTAACCGATTCACTATTTTGTAGAGCAAATACTCCCTCATAACAGGAGAGGGAAAAGACAGACTGAAATCGACAGGGAACTGATCCATTCACAACGGGACATGATAAAGACACACTCAAATCTGTAAGAGGGAACTGACCATTCACAACTGTACAGGGGAAATTCACATTCAAATCTGTAAGAGGGAACTGACCATTTCACATGTAGAATGGAGAAAAACACTTACAAATCTGGATGGGGAACAAACGCATTCACAAGTGGACAGGGGAAAGACACACTCAAATCTGGACAGGGAACTGACCCATTCACAACTGGTCAGGGGAAAGACACACTCAAATCTGGATGGGGAACAGACACATTCACAACTGGACAGGGGAAAGGCACATTCAAATCTGGACAGGAACTGAGCCATTCACAACTGGACAGGGGAAAACACTCAAATCTGGAGAGGGAACAGACCATTCACTTTCTGGACAAAAGAAAACCACAGTCAATCTGTTTAGGGACTGATCCATCCACAGCTGGACAGGAGAAAGACACACTCAAATCTGGACAGGGAATTGACCCATTCACAATTGAACAGCAGACAGGCACACTCCAATCTGGTGGAGGAAATAACTCATTCATTTACTGGACAGAGGATAGGCAGACTCAAATCTGGAGAGGAGCTGACCAATTCACTACTGGCAGGGGAACAGGCACTCTCAAATTTGCACAGGGAACTGACCCACTCACAACTGGACAGCAAAAAGACACACCCAATCTGGAGAGGGAACTGACCCACTCACAACTGGACAGCAAAGAAACCCACACAAATCTGGAGAGGGAACTGACCCACTCACAACTGGACAGCAAAGAAACCCACACAAATCTGGAGAGGGAACTGACCCACTCACAACTGGACAGCAAAGAAACCCACGCCAATCTGGAGAAGGAAATAACTTATTCACTTACTGGACAGAGGATAGACGCACTCAAACCTGGACTGGGAACTGTCCCATTCACTACTGAATAGAGGAAATACTCTCTGGAACTGGACAGGAAACAGGCCATTCACAACTGGACAGAGGAAAGGCACACTCAAATCAGGACAGGGAACTGATCCATCCACAACTGGACAGGGGAAAGACACACTCAAATCAGGACAGGGAACTGATCCATCCACAACTGGACAGGGGAAAGACACACTCAAATCAGGACAGGGAACTGATCCATCCACAACTGGACAGGGGAAAGACACACTCAAATCAGGACAGGGAACTGATCCATCCACAACTGGACAGGGGAAAGACACACTCAAATCAGGACAGGGAACTGATCCATCCACAACTGGACAGGGGAAAGACACACTCAAATCAGGACTGGGAACTGATCCATCCACAACTGGACAGGGGAAAGACACACTCAAATCTGGACAGGGAACTGATCCATCCACAACTGGACAGGGGAAAGACACACTTAAATCAGGACTGGGAACTGATCCATCCACAACTGGACAGGGGAAAGACACACTCAAATCAGGACTGGGAACTGATCCATCCACAACTGGACAGGGGAAAGACACACTCAAATCAGGACAGGGAACTGATCCATCCACAACTGGACAGGGGAAAGACACACTCAAATCTGGACAGGGAACTGATCCATCCACAACTGGACAGGGGAAAGACACACTCAAATCTGGACAGGGAACTGATCCATCCACAACTGGACAGGGGAAAGACACACTCAAATCTAGACAGGGAACTGAGCCATCCACAACTGGACAGGGGAAGGACACACTCAAATCTGGACAGGGAACTGATCCATCCACAACTGGACAGGGGAAAGACACACTCAAATCTGGACAGGGAACTGATCCATCCACAACTGGACAGGGGAAAGACACACTCAAATCTAGACAGGGAACTGAGCCATCCACAACTGGACAGGGGAAGGACACACTCAAATGTGGACAGGGAACTGATCCATTCACAACTGGTCAGGGAAAGAGAGTCAAACCTGGAGAGGGCATTGTCCATTCACATTCTGGGCAACAGTACACCACAGTCGAGGCTGTTTAGGGAACTGATCCATCCTCAACTGGACAGGAGAAAGGCGCACTCAAGGTGGATTGGCCATGCTAAATTGCCCGTAGTGTCCTAAAAAAGTAAGGTTGCGGGGGGGGGGGGGGGGGGTTGTTGGGTTACGGGTATAGGGTGGATACGTGTGTTTGAGTAGGGTGATCATGGCTCAGCACAACGTCGAGGGCCGAAGGGCCTGTTCTGTGCTGTACTGTTCTATGTTCTATGTTCTAAATATGGATGAGGAACTGACACATTCACAACTGGACAGTAGAAAGGCACACTCCAATCTGGAGGAGGAAGTAACTCATTCACTTCCCGGACAGATGATAGACATACTCAAATCTGGACAGGGGACTGATCCATTCACAACTGACAGGGAAAAGGCAGACTCAAACATGGAGAGGGAATTGACTCATTCACTACTGGGCAGTGAAACGACTCTCAAATCTGGCTAGGGAACTGAACCATTCACAACTGGATCCAGCAGGGGGCAGCAGAGCAGAGCTTCTGATTGGCTGTTCCGGGGATATTTGCATACGTGCAGTGCGGTAGGCGTAAGTTGAAGGTTCACCTGCATCAGTGACCCGAGGAGTTCGACAGAAGGCGAGCATCCAGCAGGGGGCAGCAGAGCAGAGCTTCTGATTGGCTGTTCCGGGAGATTTGCATACGTGCAGTGCGGTCAGCGTAAGTTGAAGGTGGTTTGTGAAGGGGCTGTTCTCGAGTGACAGCTTTACCCGAAACACTACTTACGTAGTGTCTCCCACCCATCCTCTTCCTCTAACCAAAAAAAAAATGTTCTGTCCGTCGGATTGCTAAACTAATAATTTTTTTTTAGTTTTCAGTAGTTGGGAAGTTAGTTCAGTGGGAATGGAGGCTAGGGCAGTTGAATGTTCCTCCTGCAGAATGTGGGAGGAAAGGGTCACCTCTAGTGTCCCTTCTGACTACATCTGCGGGAAGTGCACTCAACTCCAGCTACTCGAGAACTGCGTTAGGGACCGGGAGCTGGAGCTGGATGAACTTCGGATCATTCGGGAGGCAGAAGTGGTTATTGAGAGGAGTTATAGGGAGGTAGTCACACCTCAGGTAAAAGAAGAAGGTAGATGGGTTACCGTCAGGGGAGGGAGAGGGAACCGGCAGGCAGTGCAGGGATTCCCTGGGGTCGTTCCCCTCTATAACAAGTATACCGTTTTGGATACTGTTGCGGGGGACGACTTACCAGGGTAAGCAATGGGGCACAGGTCTCTGGCACATAGTCTGTCCCTGTTGCTCAGAAGGGAAGGAAGAAGAGGAACAGAGCACTTGTCATTGGGGACTCCATAGTTAGAGGAACAGACAGGAGGTTCTGTGGGAACGAAAGAGACTCACGGTTGGTGTGTTGCCTCCCAGGTGCCAGGGTTCGTGATGTCTCTGATCGTGTTTTTGGGATCCTTAAAGGGGAGGGGGAGCAGCCCCAAGTCGTGGTCCACATAGGTACCAACGACATAGGTAGGAAGAGAGATGGGGATTTGAGACAGAAATTCAGGGAGCTAGGGTGGAAGCTGAGAGCTAGAACAAACAGAGTTGTTATCTCTGGGTTGTTACCCGTGCCACGTGCTAGCGAAGTGAGAAATAAGGAGAGGGAGGAGTTGAACACGTGGCTACAGGGATGGTGCAGGAGGGAGGGTTTTGGTTTCCTGGATAATTGGGGCTCATTCTGGGGTAGGTGGGACCTCTACAAACAGGATGGTCTTCACCTGAACCAGAGGGGTACCAATATCCTGGGGGGGGGGAGATTTGCTAGTGCTCTTCGGGGGGGGGGGTAAACTAATTCAGCAGGGGGATGGGAACCTAAATTGTAGTCCCAGTGTACAGGATGTTGAGAGTAGTGAGGTCAGGGATAGGGTTAAAAGTTTGAAAGAGGGCACCGGCAAGAGGACGCTGGTTTGAAGTGTGTCTACTTCAACGCCAGGAGCATCCGGAATAAGGTGGGTGAGCTTGCAGCACGGGTTAGTACCTGGGATCTCGATGTTGTGGCGATTTCGGAGACATGGGTAGAGCAGGGACAGGAATGGTTGTTGCAGGTTCCAGGATTTAGATATTTCTGTAAGAACAGAGAAGATGGTAAAAGGGTGTGGCATTGTTAATGAAGGAAAGCATTACGGCGGGAGAAAGGACACTTGAGGACTCGTCTACTGAGGCAGTATGGGCCGAGGTTAGGAACAGTAGAGGAGAGGTCACCCTGTTGGGAGTTGTCTATAGACCCCCGAATAGTTCCAGAGATGTAGAGGAAAGGTTTGCAAAGATGATTCTTGACAGGAGCGAGAGTAACAGGGTAGTTGTTATGGGGGACTTTAACTTTCCAAATATTGACTGGAAATACTATAGTTCGAGTACTATAGATGGGTCAGTTTTTGTGCAGTGTGTGCAGGAGGGTTTTCTGACACAGTATGTAGACAGGCCAACAAGGGGCAAGGCCACATTGGATTTGGTACTGGGTAATGAACCCGGCCAGGTGTTAGATTTAGATGTAGGTGAGCACTTTGGTGATAGTGATCACAACTCGGTTATGTTTACTTTAGCAATGGGCAGGGATAGGTATATACCGCAAGGCAAGAATTATAGCTGGGGGAAAGGCAATTATGATGCTATTCGGCAAGATTTAGGATGTATAGGATGGGGAAGGAAACTGCAGGGGATGGGTGCAATCGAAATGTGGAGCTTTTTCAAGGAACAGCTACTGCGTGTCCTTGATAAGTATGTACCTGTCAGGCAGGGAGGAAGTTGTCGAGCTAGGGAACCGTGGTTTACTAAGGAAGTTGAAGCACTTGTCAAGAGGAAGAAGAAGGCTTATGTTAGGATGAGACATGAAGGCTCAGTTAGGGCACTTGAGAGTTACAAGTTAGCCAGGAAGGACCTAAAGGGAGAGTTAAGAAGAGCGAGGAGAGGACACGAAAAGTTGTTGGCGGATAGGATCAAGGAAAACCCTGAGGCTTTCTATAGGTATATCAGGAACAAAAGAATGACTAGAGTAAGATTAGGGCCAATCAAGGATAGTAGTGGAAAGTTGTGTGTGGAATCAGAGGAGATAGGGGAAGCATTAAATGGATATTTTTCGTCAGTGTTTACACTGGAGAAAGACAATGTTGTCGAGGAGAACACTCAGGTTCAGTCGACCAGGCTCGATGGAATTGAGGTTCAAAAGGAGGAGGTGTTAGCAATTTTAGAAAATGTCAAAATAGATAAGTCCCCTGGGCCAGATGGGATTTATCCTAGGATTCTCTGGGAAGCCAGGGAGGAGATTGCAGAGCCTTTGTCCTTGATCTTTAGGTCGTCTTTGTCGACAGGAATAGTGCCGGAAGACTGGAGGATAGCAAATGTTGTCCCCTTGTTCAAGAAGGGGAGTAGAGACAACCCTGGTAATTATAGACCTGTGAGCCTTACTTCGGTTGTGGGTAAAATGTTGGAAAAGTTTATAAGGTTTATAATCATCTTGAAAAGAACAAGTTGATTAGCGATACTCAACACGGTTTTGTGAATGGTAGGTCATGCCTCACAAACCTTATTGAGTTTTTTGAGAAGGTGACCAAACAGGTGGATGAGGGTAAAGCTGTTGATGTGGTGTATATGGATTTCAGTAAGGCGTTTGATAAGGTTCCCCACGGTAGGCTATTGCAGAAAATAAGGAAGTATGGAATTGAAGGTGATTTAGCGGTTTGGATCAGTAATTGGCTAGCTGAAAGAAGACAGAGGGTGGTGGTTGATGGCAAATTTTCATCCTGGAGTTCAGTTACTAGTGGTGTACCGCAAGGATCTGTTTTGGGGCCACTGCTGTTTGTCATTTTTATAAATGACCTGGAAGAGGGTGTAGAAGGATGGGTTAGTAAATTTGCAGATGACACGAAGGTCGGTGGAGTTGTGGATAGTGCTGAAGGATGTTATAGGATACAGAGGGACATAGATAAGCTGCAGAGCTGGGCTGAGAGGTGGCAGATGGAGTTTAATGCGGAAAAGTGTGAGGTGGTTCACTTTGGAAGGAGTAACAGGAATGCAGAGTACTGGGCTAATGGCAAGATTCTTGGTAGTGTAGATGAACAGAGAGATCTCGGCATCCAGGTACATAAATCCCTGAAAGTTGCCACCCAGGTTAATAGGGCCGTTAAGAAGGCATATGGTGTGCTAGCCTTTATCAGTAGGGGGGTTGAGTTTCGGAACCACAAGGTCATGCTGCAGCTGTACATAACTCTGGTGCGCCCGCTCCTGGAGTACTGCGTGCAGTTCTGGTCACCACATTATAGGAAGGGTGTGGAAGATTTGGAACGGGTTCAGAGGAGATTTACTAGGATGTTGCCTGGTATGGAGGGAAGGTCTTTCAAGGAAAGGCTCAGGGGTTTGAGGCTGTTTTCGTTAGAGAGGAGAAGGCTGAGAGGTGACTTAATAGAGACATATAAGATAGTCAGAGGGTTAGATAGGGTGGACAGTGAGAGTCTTTTTCCTCGGATTGTGATGACCAACACGAGGGGACATAGCTTTAAATTGAGGGGTGATAGATAGGAAAGCAAGCACTTTCCAGGAGACTCATCCGGAGTGAGACTCGTACAGAGTGGAGGATTGAAATTTGGTAATTCGGTGCAGAGTGTGAGGAGGTGCTCTTTAACCCTGGTAAGTGACTGGTAAGTAGTCTCTCTTTTTCTTTTCATTGTCTAATTTACTTATTTTTATTTTGAAATTATAGTTGTTTAAGTTTACCAAGGGTTTAAGACATGGCAGGAGATCCCAGACCCGTGTCATGCTCCTCGTGTGCGATGTGGGAGCTCAGGGACACGTCCGCTGTCCCTGGCTCCTTCACGTGCAAGAAGTGTGTTCAGTTGCAGCTCTTGTTAGACCGCTTGACGGCTCTGGAGCTGCGGATGGACTCACTTTGGAGCATCCGCGATGCTGAGGAGGTCGTGGATAGCACGTTTAGCGAGTTGGTCACACCGCAGGTGAAGGTTACTGGGGGAGATAGAAAATGGGTGACCAAAAGAAAGAGCAAGAGTAGGCAGGCAGTGCAGGTGTCCCCTGCGGTCATCTCCCTGCAAAACAGACATACCGCTTTGGATACTGTTGAGGGAGATGGCTCACCAGGGGAAGGCAGCAGCAGCCAGGTTCATGGCACCGTGGCTGGCTCTGTTGCACAGCAGGGCAGGAAGAAAAATGGCAGGGCTATAGTGATAGGGGACTCGATCGTAAGGGGAATAGACAGCCGGTTCTGTGGACGCAATCGAGACACCAGGATGGTATGTTGCCTCCCTGGTGCAAGGGTCAAGGATGTCTCGGAGCGGCTGCAGGACATTCTGGGGGGGGGGGGGGAGGGTGAACAGCCAGCTGTCGTGGTGCACATAGGCACCAACGATATAGGTAAAAAACGGGATGAGGTCCTACAAGCGGAATTCAGGGAGTTAGGAGTTAAACTAAAAAGTAGGACCTCAAAGGTAATAATCTCAGGATTGCTACCAGTGCCACGAGCTAGTCAGAGTAGGAATGTCAGGATAGATAGGATGAATGCGTGGCTCGAGAGATGGTGCAAGAGGGAGGGATTCAAATTCTTGGGGCATTGGGACCGGTTCTGGGGGAGGTGGGACCAGTACAAACCGGACGGTCTGCACTTGGGCAGGACTGGAACCGATGTCCTGGGGGGGGGATGTTTGCTAGAGCTGTTGGGGAGGGTTTAAACTAATGTGGCAGGGGGATGGGAACCAATGATGGAAGTTGGAAGGTAGTAAAACAGGGACAGAAACAAAAGGAAGTAAGGGGAAAAGTGCAAGGCAGAGAAGCCATAGTCAAAAATCTAAAAGGGCGACAGTACAAGGTACAGTGACTGAGGGGAGCACAGTGAATAGGCCCAGTAATAACAAAAGGAATAAAACTGGAGATGTTAATATTTAAAACAGAGGTAAAAAAACCAACCTAAGTGTACTTTACCTGAATGCTCGTAGTATTCGGAATAAAGTAAATGAGTTGGTGGCACAAATCATCGTGAAGGACTATGATTTAGTGGCCATTACTGAAACATGGTTAAAGGATGGTCACGACTGGGAGTTAAATATCCGAGGGTATCAAACTATTCGGAAGGACAGAGTGGATGGTAAGGGAGGTGGTGTTGCTCTGTTATTTAAGGATGACATCCGGGCAATAGTAAGGGATGACATCGGTGCTATGGAGGATAAGGTTGAATCCATTTGGGTGGAAATCAGGAATAGTAAGGTGAAAAAGGCACTGATAGGAGTAGTCTATCGGCCACCAAATAGTAACGAGATGGTGGGGCAGGCAATAAACAAAGAAATAACTGATGCATGTAGAAATGGTACAGCAGTTATCATGGGGGATTTTAATCTACATGTCGATTGGTTTAACCAGGTCAGTCAAGGCAACCGTGAGGAGGAGTTTATAGAATGTATCCGCGATAGTTTCCTAGAACAGTATGTAATGGAACCTACGAGGGAACAAGCGGTCCTAGATCTTGTCCTGTGTAATGAGACAGGATTGATTCATGATCTCATAGTTAGGGATCCTCTCGGAAGGAGCGATCACAATATGGTGGAATTTAAAATACAGATGGAGGGTGAGAAAGTAAAATCAAATACTAGTGTTTTGTGTTTAAACAAAGGAGATTACAAGGGGATGAGAGAAGAACTAGCTAAGGAAGACTGGGAGCTAAGACTTTATGGTGGAACAGTTGAGGAACAGTGGAGAACCTTCCAAGCGATTTTTCACAGTGCTCAGCAAAGGTTTATACCAACAAAAAGGAAGGACGGAAGAAAGAGGGAAAATCGACCGTGGATATCTAAGGAAATAAGGGAGAGTATCAAATTGAAGGAAAAAGCATATAAAGTGGCAAAGATTGCTGGGAGATTAGAGGACTGGGAAATCTTTAGGGGGCAACAGAAAGCTACTAAAAAAGCTATAAAGAAGAGTAAGATAGAGTATGAGAGTAAACTTGCTCAGAATATAAAAACAGACAGTAAAAGTTTTTACAAATATATAAGACAAAAAAGAGTGGCTAAGGTAAATATTGGTCCTTTAGAGGATGAGAAGGGAGTTTTAATAATGGGAAATGAGGAAATGGCTGAGGAACTGAACAGGTTTTTTGGGTCGGTCTTCACAGTGGAAGACACAAATAACATGCCAGTGACTGATAGAAATGAGGCTATGACAGGTGAGGACCTTGAGACGATTGTTATCACTAAGGAGGGAGTGATGGGCAAGCTAATGGGGCTAAAGATAGATAAGTCTCCTGGCCCTGATGGAATGCATCCCAGAGTGCTAAAAGAGATGGCTAGGGAAATTGCAGATGCACTAGTGATAATTTACCGAAATTCACTAGACTCTGGGGTGGTCCCGGTGGATTGGAAATTAGCAAACGTGACGCCACTGTTTAAAAAAGGAGGTAGGCAGAAAGCAGGAAATTATAGGCCAGTGAGTTTAACTTCGGTAATAGGGAAGATGCTGGAATCTATCATCAAGGAAGAAATTGCGAGGCATCTGGATAGAAATTGTCCCATTGGGCAGACGCAGCATGGGTTCATAAAAGGCAGGTCGTGCCTAACTAATTTAGTGGAATTTTTTGAGGACATTACCAGTGCAGTAGATAACGGGGAGCCGATGGATGTGGTATATCTGGATTTCCAGAAAGCCTTTGACAAGGTGCCACACAAAAGGTTGCTGCATAAGATAAAGATGCATGGCATTAAGGGTAAAGTAGTAGCATGGATAGAGGATTGGTTAATTAATAGAAAGCAAAGAGTTGGGATAAATGGGTGTTTCTCTGGTTGGCAATCAGTAGCTAGTGGTGTCCCTCAGGGATCCGTGTTGGGCCCACAATTGTTCACAATTTACATTGATGATTTGGAGTTGGGGACCAAGGGCAATGTGTCCAAGTTTGCAGATGACACTAAGATGAGTGGTAAAGCGAAAAGTGCAGAGGATACTGGAAGTCTGCAGAGGGATTTGGATAGGTTAAGTGAATGGGCTCGGGTCTGGCAGATGGAATACAATGTTGACAAATGTGAGGTTATCCATTTTGGTAGGAATAACAGCAAACGGGATTATTATTTAAACGATAAAATATTAAAGCATGCCGCTGTTCAGAGAGACTTGGGTGTGCTAGTGCATGAGTCACAGAAGGTTGGTTTACAAGTGCAGCAGGTGATTAGGAAGGCAAATGGAGTTTTGTCCTTCATTGCTAGAGGGATGGAGTTTAAGACTAGGGAGGTTATGCTGCAATTGTATAAGGTGTTAGTGCGGCCACACCTGGAGTATTGTGTTCAGTTTTGGTCTCCTTACTTGAGAAAGGACGTACTGGCGCTGGAGGGTGTGCAGAGGAGATTCACTAGGTTAATCCCAGAGCTGAAGGGGTTGGATTATGAGGAGAGGTTGAGTAGACTGGGACTATACTCGTTGGAATTTAGAAGGATGAGGGGGGATCTTATAGAAACATTTAAAATTATGAAGGGAATAGATAGGATAGATGCGGGCAGGTTGTTTCCACTGGCGGGTGACAGCAGAACTAGGGGGCATAGCCTCAAAATAAGGGGAAGTAGATTTAGAACTGAGTTTAGGAGGAACTTCTTCACCCAAAGGGTTGTGAATCTATGGAATTCCTTGCCCAGTGAAGCAGTTGAGGCTCCTTCATTACATGTTTTTAAGGTAAAGATAGATAGTTTTTTGAAGAATAAAGGGATTAAGGGTTATGGTGTTCGGGCCGGAAAGTGGAGCTGAGTCCACAAAAGATCAGCCATGATCTCATTGAATGGCGGAGCAGGCTCGAGGGGCCAGATGGCCTACTCCTGCTCCTAGTTCTTATGTTCTTATATAGGACAGATGTCAGAGGCAGTTTCTTTACTCAGAGAGTAGTAGGGGTGTGGAACGCCCTGCCTGCAACAGTAGTAGACTCGCCAACTTTAAGGGCATTTAAGTGGTCACTGGATAGACATATGGATGAAAATGGAATAGTGTAGGTCAGATAGGCTTCAGATGGTTTCACAGGTCAGCGCAACATCGAGGGCCGAAGGGCCCGTACTGCGCTGTAATGTTCTATGTTCTATGTTCTATGATGCAGACTTGGAAATGTATCACTGTTCCTTCACTGTCACTGGGTCAAATCCTGGACATCTGCTCTAACTGCACTGAGGCTGTACCTACACCAGTGGGACTGCAGTAGTTCAAGTAACCAAGTGATGCTCACTCACATCCCAAGAAAATCTGTTTCAAAGTTTAGAATGGAAACGAGAGAGAAACAGATACGCAGACGGACAAATCAGAATCACAGACACACAGGGATAGACAAAGGGAGGGAATCACTGATTTCTCTACATTTCTTCATGGGATATGAGTGTTGCTGACAAGCCCAGCAGTTCCCCATCCCTAATTGCCCCTGAGAAGGTGATGGGGAGCTGCTTTCTTGAAGGTTGCAGCCTGTCTGGTGTGGCTAAGTCAGCAGGGCAGTTGGACAGGAGTTTCAGGATGGGACTCAGTGCCATTGAATACAGGGTGATACAGTTTCAGTGGTGTGTGTCCCCGAATGGAACTTGCAGATGGTCACCTGAGACTTCAGCCCTTGTCCCTCTTGGTGGTCGGGTTTGTCTGATTGGGTGATGCTATTCATCGAAGTATGACGTGTGGATTCACTGCAAACTGTACAGCGATTGAAAATTTTGTGTATGATAGACAGGGACAGATTTTGTGAATTGCAGATCATGCGGCCTGATTTGTCTGAGATGCACATTGGGCCCTCAGAGAGAGATTACATATATGCGTCATTTTCAAAAACCAATGATGACGTTGTTAAGTCTCTGACTGGATTGGTAGCACAGTCATTAGCACTGCTACCTCACAGCGCCATGGGGCCAGGGTATAATTCCAGCTTCGGGTCACTGCCTACACAGCGTTTCTACTTTCGCCCTGTGTCTGCCTGGTTTTCCTCCGGGTTCTGCATTTTCCTCCCACAGTCCAAGATGTCCGGATTAGGTTGATGGGAAATGCCAAATTGCTCCACAGTGACAGGGATTTGCAGATTCGGTGATAGGGTTACAGCGATAGGGTGGGGTGGACGTGGGAGTGGAAATATTTCAAGTCCTCATTCAAAGGCTAGGTGTAGACTGAGTGGGCCGAATGGCCCTTTCTGAACTGTATGGATTCTATGATTCTGTGATTCACTGATATTAAAATGTGGATAGAAACTGTTACTGTCTGCCTGTTCATTACCGGCTAGCTTTCTCACAGACTCTAATTGGGAAGCATTCTCCATCCCGCCAGCTCTGTTATCCGGCCTGACCTGCCCCTGTCAGCAGCGGGATTTCCCCTTCCCACAGCCAGACAAAGGGGTTTCCCATTGGAACTCCCCTTGCCATCAGGAAATCTGTGGGTCTGGGTGCTCCCGGAGAAGTGGAGGATCCCGCCGATGGAGTATCAGCAGCTGATTCATCCTCTACCAATTAGCATGTGGCTCAGATACTAATCCTCAAATACTCCCCTTTGAGGCTGCGTCCCTTTAGGTTGGTGCCTAGCCCCTCATACTGACGATGCAGAGCCTCCTGTATATGTCGCTGGTGCCTAGCCCCTCATACTGACGATGCAGAGCCTCCTGTCTATGTCGCTGGTACCTAGCCCCTCATACTGATGATGCAGTGCCTCCTGTCTATGTCGCTGGTGCCTAGCCCCTCATACTGACGATGCAGAACCTCCTGTATATGTCGCTGGTGCCTAGCCCCTCATACTGACGATGCAGAGCCTCCTGTCTATGTCGCTGGTGCCTAGCCCCTCATACTGACGATGCAGAGCCTCCTGTCTATGTCGCTGGTACCAAGCCCCTCATACTGACGATGCAGAGCCTCCTGTCTATGTCGCTGGTACCTAGCCCCTCATACTGACGATGCAGAGCCTCCTGTCTATGTCGCTGGTGCCTATCCTCTCATACTGACGATGCAGAGCCTCCTGTCTATGTCGCTGGTACCTAGCCCCTCATACTGACGATGCAGAACCTCATGTCTATGTCGCTGGTGCCTAGCCCCTCATACTGACGATGCAGAGCCTCCTGTCTATGTCGCTGGTGCCTAGCCCCTCATACTGACGATGCAGAGACTCCTGTCTATGTCGCTGGTACATAGCCCCTCATACTGACGATGCAGAGCCTCCTGTCTATGTCGCTGGTGCCCAGCCCCTCATTCTGACGATGCAGAACCTCCTGTCTATGTCGCTGGTGCCTAGCCCCTCATACTGACGATGCAGAGCCTCCTGTCTATGTCGCTGGTGCCTAGCCCTTCATACTGACGATGCAGAGCCTCCTATCTATGTCGCTGGAGCCTAGCCCCTCATACTGACGATGGAGAGCCTCCTGTCTATGTCGCTGGTGCCTAGCCCCTCATACTGACGATGCAGAGCCTCCTGTCTATGTCGCTGGAGCCTAGCCCCTCATACTGACGATGCAGAACCTCCTGTCTATGTCGCTGGTGCCTAGCCACTCATACTGACGATGCAGAACCTCCTGTCTATGTCGCTGGTGCCTAGCCCCTCATACTGACGATGCAGAACCTACTGTCTATGTCGCTGGTGCCTAGCCCTTCATACTGACGATGCAGAGCCTCCTATCTATGTCGCTGGAGCCTAGCCCCTCATACTGACGATGCAGAGCCTCCTGTCTATGTCGCTGGTACCTAGCCCCTCATACTGACGATGCAGAGCCTCCTGTCTATGTCGCTGGTACCTAGCCCCTCATACTGACGATGCAGAGCCTCCTGTCTATGTCGCTGGTACCTAGCCCCTCATACTGACGATGCAGAGCCTCCTGTCTCTGTCGCTGGTACCTAGCCCCTCATACTGACGATGCAGAGCCTCCTGTCTATGTCGCTGGTACCTAGCCCCTCATACTGACGATGCAGAGCCTCCTGTCTCTGTCGCTGGTACCTAGCCCCTCATTATGACGATGCAGAACCTCCTGTCTATGTCGCTGGTGCCAAGCCCCTCATACTGACGATGCAGAGCCTCCTGTCCATGTCGCTGGTGCCTAGCCCCTCATACTGACGATGCAGAGCCTCCTGTCTATGTCGCTGGTGCCAAGCCCCTCATTCTGACGATGCAGAACCTGGAATTTCCCTCTTTTCTATGGGGAACAATGTCAATCCCCTCACTTTCCTGTCCCCTACTACTACACCAGTCCTCCCTCCATTTGAATGGCTTCATGTTCTACACGGCCATGGTTTGACAGCTCATCCGTCCTGCAGCCATTTCCCTCATACCAACCAGCTGAAAGAACCTGGAACCTTTTGGATAATGGCAGTGGCTGAAACAACTAAACTCCTCCTCTCGGGGGTCCCCTTATCTGTGTCAGGTACAGACATACCTTCCTGTGGCTGAGCACTTTCCAAAGCAGAAGGTCCTATCCGAAGGGGTGTGACCATCTCTTGAAGCAACAGTTCGAGGTAATTCTTACCCCCCCCCCCCCATCCCCAATGTGTCTCAGTGTCCGCAGATCACTGCGTGGGGCAAGGTTTAGAGGAGGTGTATGAGGCAAGTTTTTTACACAGAGGGTAGTTGGTGCCTGGAACTCGCTGCCGGAGGAGGTGGTGGAAGTCGGGACGATAGTGACGTTTAAGGGGCACCTTGAGAAATACATGAATAGTTTGGGAATAGAGGGATACGGACCCCGGAAGTGTAGGAGATTTTAGTTTAGACGGGCAGCATGGTCGGCGCAGGATTGGAGGGCCGAAGGGCCTGTTCCTTTGTTGTACTTTTCTTTGTTCTTTGTTCTTTATCAGCCTCCCGTTCAATAACTCTGAGTCGAAACTCCTCAAAAGGCAGACACTTACTGCAGATGTGCTTGTCCTGGCTAACACCAGTATCTACGAGCTTCTGTGTACTGCGGCCTTGACACATTACCTCGCCTGCCATACTCATGGGGCTGGATTCTCCTCTGTCGGGATTCTCTGCCGGCAGCTCACCCATTCCTGGGGATTACCCAACGGCTGGAGCTATCCACAATGGGAAACCCCATTGGCCAACTGGTGGGACGGAGAATCCCTCAGCCCCAGGGGCACAGAATTCGGGGGGCAGTCTTTCATTGGTTAGATTCTTCAATTACTTTGTTTTGGCTACATTTATTAAACTTCTCACAAACTGCAGGACAATTTTACACCATTGGACAATAGACCTTGACCACTTACCTTCCGTGTGTTCATTAACAGCTCACCTCCATCTCTGCAGGAGACCAAAATCCAATTCCAACAGGGTGGCAAAGTTAAAAATAGGAGAACCTCCTTCCCCTCCTCTGAATTCCTATTGAAATGAAAATTAAATGAAAATCGCTTATTGTCACAAGTAGGCTTCAATGAAGTTACTGTGAAAAGCCCCTAGTCGCCACATTCCGGCGCCTGTCCGGGGAGGCTGGAACGGGAATCGAACCGAGCTGCTGGCCTGCTTGGTCTGCTTTAAAAGCCAGCGATTTAGCTCAGTGAGCTAAACCATCCCCGAGTGAGCTAAACCAGCATCTAGTGAGCTGAACCAGCCCCTAGTGAGCTAAACCAGCCCCTAGTGAGCTAAACCATCCCCTAGTGAGTTAAACCAGCCCCTAGTGAGCTAAACCAGCCCCTAGTGAGCTAAACCAGCCGCTAGTGAGCTAAACCAGCCCCTAGTGAGCTAAACCAGCCCCTAGTGAGCTAAACCAGCCGCTAGTGAGCTAAACCAGCCCCTAGTGAGCTAAACCAGCCCCCAGTGAGCTAAACTATCCCCTAGTGAGCTAAACCATCCCCTAGTGAGCTGAACCAGCCCCTAGTATACTAAACCAGCTCCTAGTGTACTAAACCAGCTCCTAGTGAACTAAACCATCCCCTAGTGAGCTAAACCATCCCCTAGTGAGCTAAACCAGCCCCTAGTGAGCTAAACCAGCCCCAGTGAGCTAAACTATCCCCTAGTGAGCTAAACCATCCCCTAGTGAGCTGAACCAGCCCCTAGTGTGCTAAACCATCCCCTAGTATACTAAACCAGCTCCTAGTGAACTAAACCATCCCCTAGTGAGCTAAACCATCCCCTAGTGAGCTAAACCAACCACTAGTGAGCTAAACCAGCCCCTAGTGAGCTAAACCAACCACTAGTGAGCTAAACCAACCACTAGTGAACTAAACCATCCCCTAGTGAGCTAAACCAGCCCCTAGTGAGCTAAACCAGCCCCTAGTGAGCTAAACCAGCCCCTAGTGAGCTAAACCAACCCCTAGTGAACTAAACCATCCCCTAGTGAGCTAAACCAGCCACTAGTGAGCTAAACCATCCCCTAGTGAGCTAAACCAGCCCCTAGTGAGCTAAACCATCCCCTAGTGAGCTAAACCAGCCCCTAGTGAGCTAAACCATCCCCTAGTGAGCTAAACCAGCCCCTAGTGAGCTAAACCAGCCCCTAGTGAGCTAAACCAGCCCCTAGTGAGCTAAACTCTTCTCACCAAACTTCCACACTCTGTATGAAGTTGCAATCAGTGCAACATATGGAAACGGAGACCGAGAGAGAGAATTACAGAAATACAGGAGGATAGAGGATGATTATCAAAGCTGGTAACAGGGATAGAGAGACAGAATCACAGATACATACATGGAGAAACATAGAAATGTACAAAAATGGAGGAGATGTGGGCCAATCGGCACTTTGGAGCTGATCCGCCCTTCAACATTGTCATGGCTGATAATCTAACTCAATACCGTACTCTTGCACTATCCTCAAACCCCATTCTCACTGTGAGTAGGAAGAAATATATTTAAGCAGATTCAGTGATTACCCTCCAAATCATTCAATGATAGAGAATCCACAGGTACATCACCCTCTGCATCAAGAAATCTCTCATCATCTCCGTCATAAATGGGTTACCCGGTATCCTGAGATTGTGGGCCCTTGTTCTAGATGGACCCAGACAGAGCAAACAGCATCCCTGCATCCCGTCTATCCAGCCATATAAAATTCTGACGTGTTTCAATCAGATCCCCTCTCATTCTTCTAAATTCCTGTGAATATCGGCCAAAACTCTTCTGTTTCATTTGTTCATGGGCATCACTGGCAGGAGCAGCATTTATTGCCCATCCCTGGGGTGGGGGGGGCATCACTGGCAGGAGCAGCATTTATTGCCCATCCCTGGGGTGGGGGGGGGGCATCACTGGCAGGAGCAGCATTTATTGCCCATCCCTGGGGGGGGGCATCACTGGCAGGAGCAGCATTTATTGCCCATCCCTGGGGGGGGCATCACTGGCAGGAGCAGCATTTATTGCCCATCCCTGGGGGGGGGGATCACTGGCAGGAGCAGCATTTATTGCCCATCCCTGGGGGGGGGGGGCATCACTGGCAGGAGCAGCATTTATTGCCCATCCCTGGGGGGGGGGGATCACTGGCAGGAGCAGCATTTATTGCCCATCTCTGGGCGGGGGGGGGCATCACTGGCAGGAGCAGCATTTATTGCCCATCCCTGGGGGGGCATCACTGGCAGGAGCAGCATTTATTGCCCATCCCTGGGAGGGGGGGTGGCATCACTGGCAGGAGCAGCATTTATTGCCCATCCCTGGGGGGGGGGAGGGGGCATCACTGGCAGGAGCAGCATTTATTGCCCATCCCTGGGGGGGGGGCATCACTGGCAGGAGCAGCATTTATTGCCCATCCCGGGGGGGGGCATCACTGGCAGGAGCAGCATTTATTGCCCATCCCTGGGGGGGGGGGCATCACTGGCAGGAGCAGCATTTATTGCCCATCCCTGGGGGGGGGGCATCACTGGCAGGAGCAGCATTTATTGCCCATCCCTGGGGGGGGGGCATCACTGGCAGGAGCAGCATTTATTGCCCATCCCTGGGGGGGGGGCATCACTGGCAGGAGCAGCATTTATTGCCCATCCCTGGGGGGGGGGCATCACTGGCAGGAGCAGCATTTATTGCCCATCCCTGGGGGGGGGGGCATCACTGGCAGGAGCAGCATTTATTGCCCATCCCTGGGGGGTGGCATCACTGGCAGGAGCAGCATTTATTGCCCATCCCTGGGGTGGGGGGGCATCACTGGCAGGAGCAGCATTTATTGCCCATCCCTGGGGGGGGGGGGCATCACTGGCAGGAGCAGCATTTATTGCCCATCCCTGGGAGGGGGGGGGGGTCTACAGCATTGCTGTGGATCTGGAGTCACATGTGGGCCAGACCAGGTGAGGATGAAAGATTCCCTTCCCTAATGGATATTGGTCAGCCAGATGGGTTTTTACGCCAATCTGCAATGGTTTCACGGTCATCGTTATAGTTTCTATTCCAGATTTGTATTGTATTTAAACTTCACCATTAGCCAAGGTGGGATTTGAACCTGGTTCCTGAGAGTGATACCGGCTCTCTGGATTGCTAGTCGAATGACAATACCATTATGCCACTGCCTCTTCTTATACAACAATTATTCCATCCCAGGAATCAGTCTGGTGATCCTTTACTACACTCCCTCTCTGGCACGCGTAGTCTTTCTTAGTTAAGGAGACAAAAACTGCCCTGAATACTCCAGATGTGGTCAAACCAATGCCCTGTACAGCTGCAGTAAGACATCCTTTCTCCTGAACTCAAGACCTCTTGCAATGAAGGCCAACAAATCATTTGCCACCCTAACTGCTTGATGGACCTGCTGTCTTGTTTTCAGTGACTAGTGAACCAGGACACCCTCTTTGTACATCAACATTTCCCAATCTATCACCATTTCAATAATATTCTGCCATTTTCTTTCTCCTTCAGAGGGGGATAACTTCAAACTTATCCGTCATATATTGCATCTGTCATGTGATTGCCCAATAACCCAACCTGTCAAAATTTTCTTGAAGCATTAACATCCTTCTCACCGCTCACATTCATAAAATTATCCAATCAATATGCTGCAGAAATAGGTTATTGGCCCATCGAGTCTGCACCGACCCTCCCAAAGAGCACCCTAACATACCCAATCCGTCACCCTATCCCGTATCCCAGCTTAACATTTTGGACACTCAGGGGAAGTTCAGCATGGCCAATCCACCTCACCTCTAAACTGCACATCTTTGGACTGTGGGGAGAAACTGGAACATCCGCAGGAGATCACACAGTCACCCGAGGTGGTAATTGAGACAGCAGTGCTGACCCATCTCTACCACCCTCCCAGGAAGCTCATTCCAGACTCCCACTACCCTCTGGGTGAAAATAGATTTCCTCAAATTCATCAATCTCCTGCACTTGAAAATGATGTGCCTCTCGTGATTAACCCTTCAACTAAGGCAGCTGATTCTGATCCACCCTGTCCATACCATTTATAATTTTATCCACATCCATCAGGACCCCCCTCAGTATTCTCTGCCTTAAATAAATCAACCCAACCCTATCCAACCTCTCTTCATAGCTCAAATCCAAGGCAACATCCTAGTGAATGTTTAAATTGTGTGGCAGGGATGGGATTCCAGTAGTAAGATAATAGGTCAAATTCAGATCAGGAAAATGGAGGTAGAGCATCAGGTAGTGATGCAGACGATGTAGTGGCAGACATATTATTACAAGAGAAGCAAAGTTTATACAGTCCAGCAAGGGATATTGATGGGGTTAAACTACTTATTCTTCAATGCAAGGAGTGGAGAGAGAGACAAAGAGAGCGTGGAGGGAGAGAGAGAGAGACAAAGAGAGGCTGGAGGGAGAGAGAGAGAGACAAAGAGAGGGCGGGAGGGAGAGAGAGAGAGAGAGAAAGAGAGGGTGGAGGAAGAGAGAGAGGGAGACAAAGAGAGGGTGGAGGGAAAGAGGGAGACAAAGAGAGGGTGGAGAGAGAGAGAGAGAGACAAAGAGAGGGTGGAGGAAGAGAGAGAGAGAGACAAAGAGAGGGTGGAGGGAGAGAGAGAGAGAGACAAAGAGAGGGTGGAGGAAGAGAGAGAGGGAGACAAAGAGAGGATGGGGAGAGAGAGAGAGAGAAAGAGAGGGTGGAGGGAGAGAGAGAGAGACAAAGAGAGGGTGGAGGGAGGGAGAGAGACAAAGAGAGGGTGGAGGGAGAGAGAGAGAGACAAAGAGAGGGAGGAGGGAGAATAGAATAGAGAATAGAGAAATACAGCACAGAACAGGCCCTTCGGCCCACGATGTGGCGCCGAACTTTTGTCCTAGGTTAATCATAGAATTTTGGACAATTTTTCATGGCCAATCCACCCAACCTGCACATCTTTGGACTGTGGGAGGAAACCGGAGTACCCGGAGGAAACACACGCAGTCACGGGGAGGATGTGCAGACTCCACACAGACAGTGACCCAAGTCGAAATCGAACTTGGGACCCTGGAGCTGTGACGCAATTGTGCTATCCACAATGCTACCGTGCTGCCCTTAAGAAGTTAACCTACACTCCATTATTCTACCCTAATCCATGTACCTATCCAATAGCCGCTTGAAGGTCCCTAACTTTTCCGACTCAACTACTACCACAGGCAGTGCATTCCATGCCCCCACTACTCTCTGGGTAAAGAACCTACCTCTGACATCCCCTCTATATCTTCCACCATTTATCTTAAATTTATGTCCCCTTGTAATGGTTTGTTCCACCCGGGGAAAAAGTCTCTGACTGTCTACTCTATTTATTCCCCTGATCATCTTATAAACCTCTATCAAGTCGCCCCTCATCCTTCTCCGTTCTAATGAGAAAAGGCCTAGCACCCTCAACCTTTCCTCGTATGACCTACTCTCCATTCCAGGCAACATCCTGGTAAATCTCCTTTGCACCTTTTCCAAAGCTTCCACATCCTTCCTAAAATGAGGTGACCAGAACTGCACACAGTACTCCAAATGTGGCCTGACCAAGGTGTTGTACAGCTGCATCATCACCTCACGGCTCTTAAATTCAAACCCTCTGCTAATGAACGCTAGCACACCATAGGCCTTCTTCACAGCTCTATCCACTTGAGTGGCAACTTTCAACGATCTATGAACATAGACCCCGAGATCTCTCTGCTCCTCCACATTGCCAAGAACCCTACCATTAACCCTGTATTCCGCATTCAGATTTGTCCTTCCAAAATTGACAACCTCACACTTGTCAGGGTTAAACTCCATCTGCCACTTCTCAGCCCAGCTCTGCATTCTATCTATGTCTCTTTGAAGCCGACAACATCCCTCCTCACTATCCACAACTCCACCAATCTTCGTATAATCTGCAAATTTACTGACCCACCCTTCAACTCCCTCATCCAAGTCGTTAATGAAAATCACAAACAGCAGAGGACCCAGAACTGATCCCTGCGGTACGCCACTGATAACTGGGCTCCAGGCTGAATATTTGCCATCCACCACAACTCTCTGTCTTCTATCGGTTAGCCAGTTTGTTATCCAACTGGCCAAATTTCCCACTATCCCATGCCTACTTACTTTCTGCATAAGCCTACCATGGGGAACCTTATCAAATGCCTTACTAAAATCCATGTACACTACATCCACTGCTTTACCTTCATCCACATGCTTGGTCACCTCCTCAAAGAAGCCAATAAGACTTGTTAGGCAAGACCTACCCCTCACAAATCCGTGCTGACTATCCCTAATCAAGCAATGCCTTTACAGATGCTCAGAAATCCTATCCCTCAGTACCATTTCCATTGCTTTACCTACCACCGAAGTAAGACTAACTGGCCTGTAATTCCCAGAGTTATCCCTATTCCCTTTTTTGAACAGGGGCACGACATTCGCCACTCTCCAATCCTCTGGTACCACCCCTGTTGACAGCGAGGACGAAAAGATCATTGCCAACGACTCTGCAATTTCATTTCTTGCTTCCCATAGAATCCTTGGATATATCCCGTCAGGCCCGGGGGACTTGTCTATCCTCAAGTTTTTCAAGAGAGAGAGAGGGTGGAGGGAGAGAGAGAGAGACAAAGAGAGGGAGGAGGGAGAGAGAGAGAGAGAGAAAAAGAGAGGGAGGAGGGAGAGAGAGAGAGAGACAAAGAGAGGGTGGAGGGAGAGAGTGAGAGACAAAGAGAGGGTGGAGAGAGAGAGAGACAAAGAGAGGGTGGAGGGAGAGAGAGAGAGAGAAACAAAGAGAGGGTGGAGGGAGAGAGAGAGAGAGAGAGAGGGTGGAGGGAGAGAGAGAGAGAGAGACAAAGAGAGGGCGGAGGGAGAGAGAGAGAGACAAAGAGAGGATGGAGGGAGAGAGAGAGAGAGAGAGAGGGTGGAGGGAGAGAGAGAGAGAGACAAAGAGAGGGTGGAGGGACAGAGAGAGAGAGAAACATAGAGAGGGTGGAGGGAGAGAGAGAGAGAGAGAGAGGGGGTGGAGGGAGAGAGAGAGAGGGTGGAGGGAGAGAGAGAGAGAGAGAGGAGGGTGGAGGGAGAGAGAGAGAGAGAGACGAAGAGAGGGCGGAGGGGAGGGGGAGAGAGAGAGAGAGACAAAGAGAGGGTGGAGGGACAGAGAGAGAGAGAAACAAAGAGAGGGTGGAGGGAGAGAGAGAGAGAGAGAGAGGGTGGAGGGAGAGAGAGAGACAAAGAGAGGGTGGAGGGAGAG